>NC_134401.1:72950910-73250910 GCF_050003625.1 Haematobia irritans | reverse complement strand
TTAATGATACAAACATGCTCAACTTAAAGTGACGCTGCGCCACTGGAAGCTCGTGGCACATCACACCGAAAGAATTCTCTTCGTTAATTTTACGAAGAATTCTTCATTAACTATTCTTCGTGAATTCTTCATTAAAACAACGAACTTTTCATTCATTTTCATTAACTTTTCTTCGTAAAAGGTTAGTACTTTTAACGAAACTTTCTTGAAATTTCATGAAGAAGTTTTTACGAATTTACGAATATTTTACGAAACATTAACATTTCTTCATAAAAAGTACGAAACATTTTCTTTAAAATATCGAAGAAGTTTCATTAAAGTTGAAAAATTTCCGTTCGCGACATAAAATTGTCTTTGATAATGTGTTTGAGTGTATTCCTTTATTCATTTTTTAATGCATGTCTGTGCTACTTCTCATTTGGGTGACAGAATTCTATGAATAAAATTGAGGCAATCAAACGATAAATTATTCAAAAACTTAAGATGTAAAGCAGTGGTGACATTTTTCAAACTTGTTACTACAACCAAATGCACTTTGGATTATAAATTTTTTTCTTCTAAAAGTTCGAACATTTTTCGCAAAAGTACGAAAGTTTTTCATAAAAGGTACGAAAATTTTCGTAAAAAGTACGAAACAATTTCATAAAAAGAACGAAATTGTTTCATAAAAAGTATGAAACTTTTTCATAAAAAGTACGAAGTTGTGTCTTACAAACTACGAAAAATTTGTAAGAATTTTTCTTCATAAAAAGAACGAAATATTTCGTACTTTTAATGAAAAGTTTCTTTGGTTGTAAAACAATGACAAATTTCGTACTTTTAACGAAAATTTTCGTTCTTTTTACGAAGAAAATTCTTTCGGTGCACTGGGGGGCGCGCCTCCCATTTTGGGTGTGGTCATCTAAATGTAATGTATATCTGTAACATAGCAGTGGATAATTAAGATGTTGCAATAATGTTGCATACTGACAATTCTTTTACAAAGGCAGAAAATCCCACATTGTTTTTCTATATGCGTTATTTTTTTATAGACAATTATTGCATATAACACACATATAGATTTATATTAAAGATTTCTTTCTTATAGGAATTTCTTTTATCAGTTTTTTCCTTTTTTTATTATATTACGTTTTTATTATATGAAACATTTTACACCAAAAGCATAGCAAAAATACATGCTGGTTTTGCTACATTTTCTTATATGCGTTGTTTCTTAAATGAACTGTGCGTATATCCGTACTATATGTCATTCGCCTGCTTATTTTGTTATTTGTTTATTTGTTGCTTCAGATAAAGTTGTGAAACGGGTAAGATTTTACCACTTTCTTGATTACATAATCGTATTTAAAAATAAATGAAAAACAGATGCAGGCAGACTCTGCATTTAAAGGGCTGCAGAATCAATTACAGTTTCAAAATGTTTGAGCAACATGGTTTTTAGCCGTTGATTATCCCTCTTCAGTAATGCTAGTGGCATCCGTGTGTTTCAATGTTTATCGAAGTGGTTTCATTGTAATGTCAAACGCCATTTGGACTCGGCTGAAAAAGGACGTCCCTTGTCATTAAGCTAAACTTAGAATTAATTGATAATAAAAAAATTCATCACCAGTGGTACTGTAAAATACGTTAAAGAATTAAAAATTTAAATGTGTAAAGAAAAGTTTGGAAAAAGGTAGATACAGGAGAGACATAGAAAATTTTGGTTCGGGGGAAAAACATATACATAATCTATTAACAGCCTTTGCCTATAGACGACGTAAAATAGGAAATTGTAAATCGCATTTACGAGAATATTGAAATAGGATGTTCAAACCGAATTGCATCAAATATATCCCGTTAAATTTCTTGGCCATTGAAATGCTCTAATGATTATATCGTGAAAAAATCGACCTTCTAAGCGTTAAATATATCCCGTTAAATTTCTTGGCCATTGAAATTCTCTAATAATTATATCGCATGTATAATATTGCTTTTTATCCAAAACTTCTATATTTTATTTATATCACTTAACATACCGTTCAAGCGAGTTAATTCGATTCCAAAATGTTTAATCAATTCCCGACTTCAAGTTTTTCCTACGATGGATTTTAAATAGTAAGTCAATCTCTTGTAGACTTGAGTACTTATAGAATCCGATTCCTCTGATTCCTATACCTACACGCAAAAAAATAATTCTTTCCTCCCAAACGAACTTTTAGGCAAACAAAGTTCGTTTCTCATTTGCTTTATGCTTTAAAGAAGATTATTTGGAGGAAAAGTGTACATTTTTCCAGGATTTAAAAACAATTTCATAAAGACTAACTCAAAAAAATAATGTTTTCTGGCTAATTGAATTTTCCCTCACATCATTCTCACTTTTTTTAGTTCTTAGCACATTTTTCTGTTATACAAACAATGTAGAAGAAAGTATGCGATTTAATATATTTTTTTAATTTTACCTTTCGCCTGGATATGCTATATAAATAAGTTATATTTATATAGCATAGCTTGCGGCGCCCATGATCCGATTAAACAAACTTTATTTAACAGAAACATACATTTGGTTGGGCACCGAGGAGCAGTAATCGCTTCGTCCGCCTTGCATGCCAAGGGTCGTGGGTTCGATCCCTGTTTCAACCGAACACCAAATTTTTTTTTTACATATATTCCAGATATGTTCGGAAGATTCCGAAAAGATGTTCAACATTACATACTACTATATTAAATTTTTACTATGAACTGTAAAATGGGTCTTATTAAAGACTTAAAGTCAGAAAAGAACAGTGCTTGATATAAACGAAATGAACTGTTTTGTTTAAATATCTATTTTCTATTGAAAAAATAAAAATTTTGTAACAAACGAATCTTTTTGGTGATAAAAGTTTAAAATTTTCGAAGCAATTCAAAAACCTCTAACAAAAGAAAAACGTTTTCGGTACACGTTTTCCAAACGTTGTTTTTCTTTGCGTGTATAACCTATAATTATAAAAATCTAATTTTAATAATCTCTTATATAAAAAGTAATACTTTAATTTATCTGTTTATTCATGAAAGGAAAGGGAACCCACTTAAGAGGTAAAATGTGTCACATACACAGAGGAAAAAGTGTGTTATTTTATATGTTTGGATACAAAAATAAGATATGTTATTTGGGACAAAAAAATTTTACACAATATCTGTGGGTACAAGAATATTATGTTTGAAAACTAGTATATTATGTTTGCAATCGATATGTTAAAATGTTACAACAATGTTTACGTGAATACATCTTTTTAGAAATGAGAAATTATTATTTCCAATTTAGTGGTTGTGGTTGTCACCAATACTTTTTGTTTAACTGGCACAGAAAACTATTATTTTTCATTTCGAAGATAATAAGCTACAATATGCATTATTCCCCTATTTTTATTCTTTGCATATAACCTGGAAATTACGTACAAAATCTAGAAGTGATTGGAAAAATAATATGTGTGAATATAAACAAATATAAATTTACAAATTTTGAGTAAACATATATATGTTGTGATATAAGACTTCTCCAAAAATTTTGATATGCTAAAGTGAAAATATTTATTTTAATTTGATTGATTGATATTGTATATATAACGCAATTGTCGAAGAGGCGATGTTTTTTTATGTATTCATTTATTTGTTGTGAATAAAAGACTGAATTACCTTTATTTTTGAAGTTTTTTAGTATGTAAACGCACATACATATATAATTGAATGGACTTAGGAGTAAGTATGAGCAACTTTTCGGTTTACGTCGTTTCGATTAACGTCATCAAATTCCGGAACAAAACACGACGTTAATCGAGGGGTTACTGTATTATTATGCCGTCTGCCGAAGCGTCTTTCAGAATAGGCTAATTACGCCTTGTTTTTTATCCGGAGAAATAAATATTTCTTTCCGATGGAAAGTATTTTTTCTTTGGACGTAGAGTCCAGTATTTCCTTCCCCTCAGTTACTTTTAATTGGTAACAATGTCGTTCAATGTCAACGACTTCATCCCCTTTAGTTCTATTTTCCAAAAATAAGATTATCAACACTTCCATATGCATGCATCACAACATTCATACATCTGCAATTTTAAGGTTTTTACTTCGAGTTATAAATACAACTACTGCACCCTAAAAAAATCGCTTCTGTAACATATACTTCCAAACACATTTTGCTTCAAGCATGTAAATTTTTGGGTATTGCCCAAACATTTATATATTTGATTTCTTCTAATATATAATATGATTGAAAGCATATTGGTCAAAACAATATAATATGTTTGGGTAGTGTAAGTTCCAAACTTTTTGTATTCTTCCATCCAAATTTTCTTCCAAAAAACTATATGTTATTATGTGAACATATAATATGTTTGGAAGCATTTTGAGCCCAAAAGTATTATATGCTTAGAAGATTTTTTTCCCAACGAAGATTGTGCTCAAAAATTTTTGTTCTGCCTAATTGTATATTCCCTCACATCTTTCTCACTTCCACGAGTTTTTTTTTTGTTCTTAGCACCTTTTTCTTTAAAACAAACATTATAGAAGAAATTATTCAATTTTATAATTTTTTTAAATTTTATCTTTTGTCGGACGGGGATTCGAACAGCGCACCACACAGTTTGTAAGCCAGCACACTATCCACTGAGCTACGTAGCTGTTATTGTCATCAATAGATAATTATCGTTAGGTTAGGTTAAAGTGGCAGCCCGATTAAGATTCAGGCTCACTTAGACTATTCAGTCCATTGTGATACCACATTAACTAAAAGTACCTATTACATATGGGCACTTCTAGTTTTAACCGCTGAAACTTCTCGATTATTTTTCTTCGCTGAACCAACCAGATTGTTCCAAAAACATTAGCAGACTGCTTAAGTTAACGTTTTCCAGATCCGCCAGTAATCTGAAGCTATATGCTCCTAAAAGTTGCTTGCGCTTTACACAAAATGCAGGACACTCACACAAGAGGTGCTTAATTGATTCTTTTTCCGCCGCATCATGACAGCTCATACAATAGTCATTATACTTCGCGCCAATAGTTTTTGCAAAATCGCCTATCAGGCAGCGACCCGTTATAGCAGATATCAGGAGTGATATCTGACGTCTCGAGAACATTAGCATATCTAGTGTGCGGTTTAAGTTGAAATGGGGCCATATTTGCTTGGTGTCGTTACAACCCTTGCAATTCTCCCATCGAACATTTGCCATCATAACAGCCTTCTCACGCAGTATGAGCTTGCAGGTAGCTGGGGACATACCAACAAATTCTAGTTCCCCTGGAATATGTAAGGTAGTCCCTAGCCTTGCCAACTCATCCGCTTCGCAGTTCCCCGGTATGTTCCTATGGCCAGGCACCCATATTAGGTGAATATTGTACTGCTCAGTCATCTCATTGAGAGATTTGCGGCAGTCGATGACCGTTTTCGAGTTGAGGAACACAGAGTCCAAGATTTTATTGCAGGTTGACTGTCTGAGTATATATTAATGCCCACATTTTTTGGAACATTACTTCTCAGACAATTCGCCACCTCTCTTATTGCTAATATTTCAGCCTGAAAAACACTACAGTGATTAGGTAATGTTTTCGCCATTCGAAGTTCCAGATCATTAGAATATACTCCGAACCCCACTTATCCATCCAATTTGGAGCCATCAGTGTAGAAATCTATGTATTCTTTATTCCCCGGGGTCTGTGTGCACCACGCCTCACTGTTGGGGATTAGAGTCTCAAACTTTTTGTCGAAAAGTGGACTCACCAAAGTGTAATCCACTACGTTAGGCACATCTGGCATTATTTTGAGGACCGAACTGTGACCGTAACTTTTTTCCGACCACTGCGATAGCTCGCGCAACCGCACAACCGTTGTTGCAGCTGACTCTTTGGCCAAAATGTCTAAAGGCATTTGATGCAGCATGACATTAAGGGAATTTGGTCCTGTCTTGCCGAATACGCCTGAAATACACAAACACGCCATACGCTGAACATTATCTAAACAAGTCGGTTTCTGAAGTGCCGGCTACCAGACTACAACACCATATAGCATTATAGGTCTAACGACTGCCGTGTATAGCCAATGTACAATTTTTGGTTTTAGTCCCCACTTTTTTCCCATTGCCTTTTTGCACGAGTACAAAGCTACCGTTGCTTTTCTCGCCCTTTCTGTAATATTAAGCTTCCTGTCCAAAATAACGCCAAGGTATTTTGCGCACTCACCAAAGGGAATTTCAATACCCCCTAAGGAAATAGGCCTAACCGTGGGAGTTTTGCGATCTTTGCAGTACATGACTAATTCTGTCTTTGCAGGATTTACCCCCAGACCATTATCTTTCGCCCATTTCTCAGTCATCCGGAGGGCCCTCTGAATAATATCTCTGATTGTGGATGGGAATTTTCCCCTGACTGCCAGAGCCACATCATCCGCGTATGCCACCGCTTTTATCTTTTCTTTTTCTAGAGTAACCAGAAGGCTATTTATAGCAACATTCCAAAGAAGAGGTGATAGAACTCCTCCTTGGGGAGTGCCTCTGTTCACATACCTTTGTATGTTTGCTTGTCCTAGTGTGGCTGAAATACGTCTCTTCATTAGCAGTTCGTCTAACAGCCTGAGTATACATGGATCAACATTCAGAGTTGTCAGTCCATTTAATATCGAGCTCGGATGGACATTATTGAACGCCCCTTCGATGTCTAGAAACGCCACGATTGTGTATTCTTTGACAGATAGTGAGCTTTCAATAAAGCTGACTAGTTCATGTAGTGCGGTCTCAGTAGACCTGCCCTTCGAGTATGCATGCTGTCGTTTCGAGAACAAACTTGAATCGATGGTACTTCTATGATAAATATCTATCATCCTCTCTAGAGTCTTAAGTAGGAATGAGGATAAGCTGATTGGTCGGAAATCCTTCGCCCTCGAGTGAGAGGCTTTTCCCGCTTTAGGTATGAAAACGACTTTTGTTTCCCTCCACATTCCTGGGATATATGATAAGTTGATACATCCTTTATATATCACCGACAACCAGGGGATAATTTTGTCAGTTACTGCTTGTAACTCCGCCGGAGTAATTCCATCAGGTCCGGGGGATTTGAATGGTTCAAAGCTATTTAGCGCCCATCTTATTCTAGTTTCCGATACAATTTCCTCGACAGGAAATGACCGCTGAGCAACTGTGGCACCGCCAGTACATGGTTCAACCGTCTGATTTCCAGGAAAATGTGTGTCCAATAGTACCTCCAGGGTCTCCTCACTGGACGTTGTCCAATTGCCCTCCGATGTTTTAATGAAACCTGGAGCGGAGTTGGTGGATGCTAGAACCTTCCGTAGTCTGGAAGCCTCTGACGTATTCTCAATACTGCTGCAGTAATCATTCCAAGAGTTATGATGAGCCTTTCTCAGTTCTCGCTTGTATCCTCTCAGATTCTTATTGTAAGCGTCCCAGTCCTCAGGGGCTCTGGTGGACTTTGCCTTGTTAAAGAGCTTCCTGCAGGATTTGCTCATATTACTTAATTCCGTAGACCACCATGGTGGTCGAGTTTTCCCCCTTGGCTTCCCTCTAGGGCATGCAGCTTTCAGTGAGATGTTCGATATCGATATCTTGCACATTTCTCATATTTGTCTCTGTTATTTCCGGTATCATCATATTGAACGATTCCCTATACCTATTCCAGTCAGCTTTCCTAACATTTGGCGGAAATATGGTCTTGGTGATATGAACATCAAATTTGAAACTGATGTAGCGATGATCTTTGAAGCTGTGTTCCCTTAAAACCCGCCACTCAGATATCATTTCATTCAGTTCTTGCGAGGCCAAGGTGATGTCCAAAACCTCTTGCCTGTTTTTAGTGACAAAGGTTGGGGCATCTCCCTTGTTGCAAACTACCAGATTAGTACGCAAAATAAACTTTATTAGCGACACTCCCCTTGCATTAGTATCACTACTTCCCCATATACTATGATGTGCATTCGCATCGCATCCCATAATGAGTTTCGTCTTTGTTTTCAGCATCTCCCTGTCATGTCCCATGTAGACCGAAGATACCCAATATTTGCATTTGGCTATTTCTAAACTGGCAACGACAGTGTCTGTATTGCACATTGAAGGAAGCAGAAACAAGTTGAGCTCGTTTTTAGCAATTATACAGGCTCGATTTACATCATTACCAGTATACTGCAATAGTTTAAACCCCGGAGTACTTAATTCACATATTTTTATTCTATAAACATATGGTTCTTGAATAAGAACTATATCTATGTCCCCTTTCATCAGGAGAACTTTTAAGGCAGCACATGCAGCCTTACAATGATGAAGATTTATCTGGAGGATCCGTAGGATCATCGAGATTTTCAACAACCGTCACATCAGCCGTTTCAATCGAGTCATCAAGAATGTCCTCTTCAGAGATCTCGGTGACTCTCGCAATAACCATAGGTTCAACTTTGGTGAGTTCTGAGGCAATAGAAACCTCCTCTCGCATATGGTGTCTATCCATGTCTTCAACTTTGGTATCTCCCTCGATTTCGCAAGAGGTTCCTTTTGCTGATCGTTTTTATATACCTTCATTTGGATATAATGAAAGCCATAACATACACGGCCCTGGGACTTTGCTAGATGTGGCAAAGACTGAGTGTTCAATATAAACACTGCATGCCGTCTTGGTCCATCCCCTTCATCCAAACGGCCAACCTTCCAATCAGCTGTTGGAAGATCTGGATTGCATCGTTTCAGTCTATTTAAAATAGATTCAGGGTCAGAAGTGTTTGCAGGTATCCACGCATGTGCTCTGGGTCTAGCCGGTATGTCTTTCTTCTCGACTAACTCTATAGCAGCTCCTTCCCAAACTTCACCAATTAGTATCAGAGCAGCTTTAAAACATTCTATAGACCTCTGGTCCTCAAATGCGACTAGCTTAAATCGTCCTTGATACAAACCAGCCTCTTGGTGTAGAGAATCTGGACCGGGAAACTTTTACAGCACCTGTGAGTAGACGACAGACAGAGCATTCTCAATTTCCCCCATTTTTGCTTTGGAACCATACCGTCCAATGCTCATTTATTAATGATAGCCATCACAAGGCTGTCTTTAGCAACTGAGGCAAACGATCTTTGATCCCTTTTGGAGGATGGCAGCTCATCGTTCCCTTTTTCCAGTCTCAAGAATTCCTTGAGCCCATTTTAAGGAATCGCTTTGTTTAGCCGACAGCGTGCTTGGGTCGACTGATCCTAACTTTTTCAGGATAAACAAAGCATTTCTGCTTTCCTTGAATCTCTTTCGTGAGGGATTACCTCCTTTTGATGTCGTTACCTTAGAAAAAGTACTACTTGTCAAAGTGTCGCCACCAGTCGACCCGTCTACAGGTCGACTAATTGGGCCTAACTCTTGGTCATTGTCCAAATTTATATATTATCGTTATAAGTTACATTTATATAGCATAGCCTGCGGCGAAGTCGAGTATATACATACATAAATATTTTTCCATCGAATCCTAAAGTTAACGATAACCATTCAAAAGCACATTATATTTAAATTCTAGACAATAATTTTACAACCAACACATAAATTTATTTAGATGTGAACAATTGTTTGCTAGCATGTAACACCATTAATTTAGAAATACAAATAAATATGAATTTTTATTAACGAGTAATTTTGTACTTAATTTCACTTTAAAGGCCGGTATAAAGTTGGCATTATCGCGTTAAAATGGCCATGTTTACCCTTTTACTTTTTTTAATAATTAATTTTAAAGAAAATGAACTTATTCAATTGTTGCTTTGGATCATTCCCCACCAAGTTATAATACAATTTGCCGAAAAGAGTTATAATGTTAATCTGGTTTTACCGATTCGAGTTTTGCCGCCAAACTGAGAAATATTTTATTTTCGAAAGTATCCGTCAACTTGGACTACTTATTAATAAAGAGGAACTAAACTTTGTTTTTATAGATCACACGGTTTAATTTTTCACTGTTTCCCACTGTTTTCATTTTACTGCCACAACTCTAAAGAGAGTACACTGAAAAAAATATTGTCGTGAGGCCAAAGATTTCATGTCCTTAAAATAAGAATACAAATTTTGCTTAGCTTAGAAGACGCATTTGTTTTTGTTTTTTCCTTGTTCAAAAGTCGAGAAGTCGATAAACTTATCAATGAAGTCGTGTTGTCCTTATAATTAAGTGATTTGACTTAAAAGTGGGTATCATAACATGAAAGAAAAAAATTTTTGGACTAAGCTTAACTTGACTTTAATAATTCAGAAAAATTCTTTAAAATTAATGAAATTGTCTGAAATTTGTTGCATTTTTGCATCTTGACTACAACGCAAAAAATCGTTCAAAAATAAGACTTCAACACTTTATTTTAAAGACATTTTTTACTTGAAACATAGCGTAATTTCTACTGGAAGTCTTGTTTTTAACGGACTGTGATAGCATATGCAAAAAAAGTGAAAGAGTGAAAAATTAAAATTTGCTTCGTAAAGTCAAGTACAAAAAACCCAAATTTAAAAGAGAATTGTGTCTTAAAAGTATCCTTACTTGAATTCTCCGCTTCTTCAGCTCGGAATCAATACCAAAATTTGTATCGTAGAGACAAAATCTTTGGAACCGGGTATGCTCTTTTTTCAGTGTATAGTGCCCTTTCGTTAGTTTTATGAAGTGCCCTTTGTAATTTTTATATATTCCACTGTTTTTTTTTTTAATTTCCTTTGGTTGATTATTTTGACTTACTTGTCCTACGTTCTGATTTGTTTTGACGAAAAAAAAAAATTGTGCCCGTAATGCGAAAATGATAAACAAAACTTATGATCTTTTTTCAAATGTCTTTTCTCTTGTTTCCGAATGAGTATTCTCTCCGAATACTCATTTTAATATTCAAATTAAATAATATTTTCACTTAAGCATATCAAAATTTTTGGAGAAGTCTTATATCACAACTTATATATGTTTACTACAAATTTGTACATTTATATTTGTTTATATTCAAACATATTATTTTTCCAATCACTTCTAGATTTTGTACGTAATTTCCAGGTTAGATGCAAAGACGATCCCAGCAAAAAAAGCGTCGCCAAAAAAGTACTGAAAATGTTCTTTGTGGATCCGGAAGTGGTGCAAAATTGACGCAGAAGCAATGAATTTAACATGGGCTTGTCATAGGACGGAAGTCCTCCATTTCAACAGCCGTTGCATTGAATTTGCATCACTTCTTTAGGTGGGATCCGAATTCAATGTTTTGGATGTAAATTAAAATAAATCTGTCATATTTTGTCAAATAAATAATTTTTTATAATTTTTAATGGATTCCAACGCTTGTCGGAAACGTTTGACCTCAAATATTTTCAAAAATTCACAATTTTTTCAGATTGGATTTAGAATTTTTGTCCACAAAATTTAAATGATTTGTACCATTTTATGAATTCTTACTCTGTTTTTAACCTATTTGAAACAAAAAAAGTTAAAATTATCCCTTAAAAGTATGAAAAAACTAAGTTATAAAAAATTGAATTAAAATAAATAACATCATTGGGAGTGCATCTTCTGGAAGTGCTTTTAAGTTGTGCCTTTGGAAGAACTTCCAATTTTTTTGCTGGGATGTTAATAATAAAAATAGGGGAATAATGCATATTGTAGTTTACTATCTTCGAAATAAGAGTTTTCTGTGCCAATTAAACAAAAAGTATTGGTGACAACCACAACCACTAAATTGGAAATAATAATTTCTAATTCAAGTAGGTTGAAAAACTGGGTATTAAGTTTAATTTTACTGAAAACATAAAATGTATGTTTTAAATGTCGTAAAATTATATTTTAACGCGGTAAGTATTATTTCTTTTGTTAGTGTAACTTTCCCAAAAATATCGTGTTTGGACGTTCGTTGTAATATGCTTCTGTGCAAACATTTTTTGTATTAAAAAATTTATTCACATAAACATATTATGGTGTAACATGTTAACATATCGATTGCAAACATATATACTAGTTTTCAAACACAATATTCTTGTACCCACACATATTGTGTTAAATTTTTTTGTCCCAAATATCTTATTTTTGTATCCAAACATATAATAAAAAACACACTTTTTCCTCCGTGTGAACAGGTATAAAAAACCAGTAATTTTTCACTTTAAGTTATTCGTATCTATGTAAAATAAAAAACACTTCTTTCAATGGCAACTTGAATTTCAAAACACATACGTGAAAGCCAATCTTTTCGAGATTGGAAATTGTTCCAAACTATTAAACGTATGAATGGTAATAATATTCTAAGAATCGATGCTTTAATGAGTAAAGTTCTGCAATTTATCTAAATTTAATAGTAAAATTGTATACAAAACTACAATCTAGTTGTGAACCATGTAATATGTGTAAACTAATTAAATTTAGTTTTCCTCACCTGTTCCAAAATTGATTAATTTGACATAGTAAATCCATGTATATTATTTCCATTTTCTCAGAGCTAATATTCACAAACATTAATAGAAATTTTGAACAAAATCACATTGGTAGAATTAAATTTTCCACATTTTCCAATTTTAAAAACATTTTCTCTCACTCCATGTACAATCATCTCTTGGTGTGAGCAGTAGCAATCTCAAAGTATGATTTCTTCGCCAATTACGGAAAACGAAATCTATGACACTTGTTCAAACATATAACAGAATACGCCAGCCATCATACACACATTTTCTTTCAATATTGTAAATTTCTCATATAATATTTTCATGTTTCCCCATTTGAATGTATGCACAAAACAGTTTCTCACATCCGTCCGAAAGCCACCTTTATCGTTTCGCGGATAGAATATGTCTATTGGTGCACATAGACAGACAATACTTTCAGTAAGTCTTAACGAAAGTTAACAGAAAATATTGCTTATATTTTTACATTAAGCGCTGAATTGTTACCCCTCATTTCTGAGATTTTAAATATGCGATATTACTAACATGCGATATATATTCCTATTGCTACTTCTTTGAGAGTGACATGCGCAAATGACATTCATTATATTCAGAATAACTTGTAACATTGGATATCTCTTTATACCCAGCAGTTTTCTTTAGCTCGTTGCTAAAGCAGTTCATCCCCTCTATATCAGCGGTTTTCACATCGTATTTGCTTCCGTAGCATGAATGATGTCAGGGATGTAAAAGTAGCTGAAAATCATCAAAATATGTTTTTTTTTTTGTCAGAGACTCCCAGAGCTATTTGTAATTTGTTAGTTTTTACTCAAGATACACAAAGAGACCTATTAATACTAAAAAATAATTTACGACGCATAAAGGAAATTTTCCTAATGAACTTCATTTGCTTCCTTCCTTTGTGGTGCAATTTAATGAACCAAAAAATCGTACATATAGATTTATATAGGTAATTTCGACAACCTGGATATTAATTTAAGGCAAAGACAATATACTTAGAAGATAGTAAATGGGCTTGCGTCATACCAAATGTTGCATTGACGGCGCTAGGTTCATACATGTTTGTAATTTCCTTTATTTGCATTTTTTAAATGAAACAAATATATACGGCTGTAAGTTCGGCCAGGATGAATCTTACGTACCCTCCACCATGGATTGCACAAAAACTTCTACTAAAGACTGTCATCCACAATCGAATTACTTGGGTTGCGGCCGATGGTAGGGCATCTAAAACTTCCTAACATAATCTCCTAAATTGTAAGTTAGTCCATGCGGGATATATATTAGGCAAAACAAAGGCCGATTAAATACTTATATATAGTTCTTGACCGGTATATATAGGGAAGAAATAATTACGAACCGATAAGAACTTTTGTGCGGTAATTATAAAGACAGAATTGAAATATGGGGGTCGCTTTATATGGGGGCTATATACAATTATGAACACGATTCTACCAAAAATGGCAGATTTTTTACTGTTTGGTAGATTGGTAGGTTTCTTGATGTTTTGGAAGATTTCGCAATATATTCCTCTCCAACCAAGAGGTGCTTCATAAATTTTCTATAGAAATAAAATTGTGAAAAAATTTTCTATGGAAATAAATTTTTAACAAAATTTTCTATAGAAATTATGTTTCGACAAAATTTTCTAAAGAAACAAAAATGTTGACAAAATTTTCGATAGAAATAAAACTTTGACAAAATTTTCTATGGTAATAAAATTTTGGTAGATTATTTTTGGGTCGAGTGGCAGTCGTGATTATGAACCGAAAAGGGCAAATTTTTGTATGATCTGCTTATCTCGGGGCTATATATAACTATAGATCGATACGGACCACTTTTGGCATGGTTGTTATCGGCCATATACGTGTACTAGCGCAATGTACCAAATTTTAGCCAGATCGGATGAAATTTGCTTCACTTAGAGGCTCCGCAAGCCTAATCTGGGAGTCCGTTTATATGGGAGCTATACGTAAAAGTGGACCGATATGGCCAATTTGCAATACCGTCCGTCCTACGTCAATAACAACTACTTGTGCCAAGTTTCAAGTCGATAGCTTGTTTCGTTCGGAAGTTAACGTGATTTCAACAGACAGACGGACGGACAGACGGACAAGGCTATATCGACTCAGAATTTCACCACGATCCACAATATATATACTTTGTGGGGTATCAGAGCAATATTTCGGAATGACAAAGTTCATATACCCCCATGGGAGGGTATAAAAATTATCAATGTTCAAGATGGGCGTTTTTACCGTGAAATTTAAAAATTTTAAGAAATTCGGAACTATATTGTGGGGAATACTAATTTAATAAAACGTTAATGCTTCAATTGGGTATAACTTTAGTTAATTTTGCTAAACTACACAAAAAATTTTGCTTACACAAAAAAGTCAAGGAAACTTTCTCATATTGTAGAAATTTTTACTAAAACATAATAATTGACATGACCTAAAATAGAGTTAAATTGGATTTAGTGCCCTGAGTTGAGATGAGTTTTAAGTGTCGTAGTTTTCCCTAAAGAAGGGTGTTAAGTTCGAGTTAAGCAGCTAAAATAAATAAAAAAAGGGAATGATGCCAAGTATCAATTCAAAAATTTGTTTTCTTGAAATTTTAATATTTCTATGATACAGCCAACTTAATACCGTCTCTAAGGCTAAACATGAAACAAACGTATTAATTACGCCGTTTTTTTAATATTTTGTAATAGATTTTCTATTATGGCCTGTTATTGTATATCGAACGAAAGCTTTCTTTCGTATTCTAAACGAAAGAAAATTGATTTTTGTTCCTTTATTTCGAAAGGCAAGTCACTTTATATTTTGTTGCGAGTAATAAACGAACATATACAACATGTGTCAAAAAAAGTAAAACCATTGTAAACATTTGAATGAATTTTCAGGCCAAAAATTTTAAAATATTCATTTTTGATAATCAATATATTCTCATACAAACGAAACGAACTTTCAAAAATAGAAAATCCCAAATTCATTTGAATTCTAGTGGCTTCCTTTCTTTCGAATGGGTTTTCCTTCGATATTCCCGATTTTTCTAAATGTTTCATAAATTATTTAGTCTAAAAGATACATGTTTAGATAGTATATTTTAGTCTGTTTTCGAATGGTTCAAATGAAGACATTATACCAACTTTATATTTGTATCATCTTCGGCTGATGTCCTTTTTGCTACATAAATTGAAATGTTGACGGTTATCGTCGGATAATATTTAACGCATTTACATTTCTGGATTTTTATACCCACCACCATAGAATTGTGATGGGGGTACAATAAATTTGTCATTCCATTTGTAGCTCATCGAAAAATTGATTTCCGACTATATATATTCTTGATCGGAGAGAAATTCAAATTCATAATAAAGCTATCTTGCTTAAGTTTTGCACAAACTCGTTTTTTGTCTTCAAGCAGGTCAAGTTCGAAGACATCCCGATTTGGGGCCTTGGGCTTCTAGAAACCGTATTTTCTATGCCTGAAATTGGAAACCAAGAAGTATTTTAGAACCATAAATAAGTGTGCCGAAAATGGTGCCTATCGGTGCATGGTTTGTTATAGCCCCCATATAGATCGATCTCCCAATTTGACTTCTTGGGCTTCTAAAAACCATATTTTCAACCCGATTTTCCTGAAATTGGAAATCTATAGTTATTTTTAGGTCGAACCCCCCTCTTTGGGGGGGTTCTGACTAATTTGGTCGACTCAATCGAATTGTGGGAGAAGCAACTAATACTACATATGGAATTGGTCGTTACTCCCTTCTTCATTCGGTTGTATCTCCCAACCTAAATAGCACCCACAACCGAATTGTAAGTTAATGTTGTTTCCGCAAATTTCTGTATTTTATATTTAATGTTAGCTTCACAGGGTGTAAGTAAAAATATTATATATAAATACAATACATTATTATCAATCAAAATAAACGATTTTGTTGCCTTATGTTCTTAAAATATTTAAACAGTTTTCCTTTTTGCTGGTCGAGCGTAGAATGTAAGAAAAATGGGGCTTAGCTCGCCGGATCGGGGAGGGTCCTTGACCTAACTAAAAGGATTCTTAGCAACAACAGAAATCAAAAATATATACATTCTAAGACTTAAAATCATTTTGGCCTAAATATGAAAAAATCGAAATAACCCGCAACCGATGACATTTGGTATATATCTGTATATGGGCGAAAGCTGTTTTTATCGCCAGGACGCTTTTATCAAAACCCACCCTCTACTCTAAATGAATTACGCGCCCGAAATATTTTATTATTCATTTCCCTAAATGTTTGTTTCTTTGTTATGAAAGAATATTATGTTAAGTATAAATATCACTTAAGCCATTAAAGCAATGACTATCAAACTTAAATGTTACACTAAGACGAGAGAGCTTAAATTATGTTACAATTAATGTTAGTTTTAATTCATAAAATTTAACATAGCAGATGTAAAAAAAAAGAAAACTTAGCAGAGTAGTTTCTCAATTCTCTTCCGGCTCCATTCGGAACAGAGCATTGACTTAATCAAACTATAGGGTAAATTGTTTGTGTTGAATGGAATGCACATGCTGCGTAGTTGTTGGTGTAAATGATGAGAAGACTTTCATTCTTCTTTTATGTTCATTGATCTCCAAATTAAAATGTAATACGCAATATCCAATTTTTTGGCACTTTTGTTACTTCTCCACAACAAGACAATTATTTGGAATTTCAATTTTAAGGGCAGGAAGGCCTTTGGCCTATAGAAGGCCTTGACTATTTTATAATTTTCAGGTATTTTTGTATAGATTTTTTTCTTGATTTTCCAAAAAAGTAGTGAGAAATAATTGGTGTATCACTTCCAAAATTTTATCTTGCTTGGGTATTAATTTGTATTTTTTTTTTTTTGCGCTTATTGTTTTACATCAATGCAGGCGATCACTTTGAGTTTGGGTTATCCAAAGACATAAATCTTTGGACCACATACTGTACGGGAAAAATATTATCCAATGAAAAATGAAATTTCCATAATTCATTCTTTAACAAAAAAAATACCTTAAAATTCCTTTAACTCGCGTGATAAAGTTTAATTTTTTGCAGCTTAAAATTTGTGTATATCTTAACCACAAGTGGATTGCTTTGAATTTATACTTTTCTGTTTTAATTAACTTCACAGCTCGGCAATCGTAAACTTTTGAGTAAGAAAAATATAGAAGTTTATACTTTGACGTGTAAGAGAGGAAAGAACGAACCGGAACACGAGTTATTTATGAATGACATTTGACCAATCATATGATATTTCATCTTCGGAACAGTTGATGTTAATCATTTACACTGATTAGATAGATAGATACCTGCAGAGCGTTATTTTTGAATTTTTATTTAATAAATGTTCATTATTTTCATTGAAATAAAAATACGTAATTATGGAAATTTTTAGTGTTGGACACACGCCTCAAAAATTTTATAGATATATTTTGTTCTATGTAGATAAAAAATTGGACTAAAAAACTGTAACAAACCTTCTTTGAAAACCGAAATGCTGAGGTTGGAAATAAGGAAAAATAGTTTTTTTTTTTTTTTTGTGGGGCTCGACTACACCCTGAGATTTCAAATAGCCGGGCTAATATCACCATTCAAGTTCAGAAATTAAATCGCTTTTATGTCTTTAGCGTGAAAAAGGCCAATATATTTGCCATTTAAGGTTTCTAAATGGTAAAGTGAAGATCCCTGCCTTTTGCGTATTCTACATTTCAGATATGGTGGTAATAATTTCGCATTGACACCTTTGATTAAGTCACTTTGGGTACGATTTTTCCTGAATACTTCCTGCCCTTCCTTAAACTGAATATCCTTGCATCGTATATTGTAAACTTTTGAAGCTTTTTCGTGCGCTATGATCAAATTTTCGCGAATTTTGTCGTGTATCATGCCAATTTTGGTGTCATTAGGTACAAAGTTTATCTGGTTGTCCTGTATCGATTCTAATCGTTCTAAGATGGGGTATGCAGACCCATGCTGTACCATATTGGTCCCAAATAAGCCAAAATAAGGAGAACACTTCAAAGATTCGTGGTAGTCACTTCGTAAAATACTGGCTATCTTTGACACATATTGGTCCCAGTTAGATTGTTTCTCTTTTATCATAACCCTCAATTTTACTAAAAATTCGCGGTTGGTTCGTTCAGAACAATTAGCCTGTGGAGAATATAAGGCTGTTTTTATATGCGTTATGCCATAGGCCTTTAGAAAATCAACCATTTGAGATGATACAAATTGTTTGCCATTATCCGTATGTATATATTGTGCCACCCCAAACTGGTGAAAAATATTTTCCTCAACGTAAGATATAATAGCCGCCGAGGTTGCCTTTTTCAGTGGTTTGAGAAAAATATATTTTGTGAAGTGGTCTAAAGCTACAAAAACCATACTATTGCCCTGCCTAGTTCGTGGATATGGACCTAAAAGATCCATATAGATTCGCTGGAATGGGCGTTCTGTTTTCATCTGATGCCCCATAGGGGGTTTCAAAATCTGATTTGTAGGTTTCACAGATTTACACGTATCACAATCAGCCACAAACATTTTGACATCTTTGGCCATTTTAGGCCAGAAATATTTTTCTCGTATTCTGTTTAGAGTTTTTGCAAAACCACCGTGACATGAGTTAAAGATATGACAATTTCTTATAACCTCATCTCTCATTCCTCGGGGCAACCATAAACGCCATAATAAATCTTCCTCCTCACATTCCCCTTTTCTGAATTTCACCCTCTGATAAACGAATCCATCGGAAATACAAGTATCTGGAAAATTGTCCCGAAATTGTTCAATTTTGTCTTTAAGGTCATTATATTCCGTCGATGAAAAATGATTAGAATTCAAGTCAATTTCAAATGGCATTTCTGTCTCTATTTCCTCCACGTCATGCACTCTCGAAAGGGCATCTGGCACAATATTAGCAGAGCCTTTTCGATATTCGACTTCAAAATCAAAAGACTGCAGCTTAAGACTCCACCGACCTAGTCTTCCGGATAAGTCCTTTTGTGACATGAGCCATCGTAAACTACTATGGTCGGTGATAATCTTAAACTGAAGACCCTCGACATAGGGTCGAAATCGTTTAAGACACACTATTGCGGCCAAACACTCAAGCTCAGTCACTGTGTAATTTTTTTGCGCCTTGTTAAGTTTTTGAGACACATACGCTATGGGGTGCTCCTGCCCGGTACAATCTGTCTGAACTAATACACCGCCTACTCCTACTCTCGAGGCATCACATTGTATAGTAAATGGTCTAGAAAAGTCCGGTTGACTCAATACAGGGGCCGTTGTAAGGGCCTCTTTTAATCGTGTGAAAGCTAACTCCGCCTCTGGTGTTATTCTAAATTTCTCGGTTTTCTTTAGACAGTCGGTCAGTGGTGCAGATAACTCGGCGTAATTGGAAATAAATTGACGGTACCAACCGGTCATGCCTATGAATCTTCTAATCTGTCGTGCAGTCTTCGGTAAGGGAAATTTAGTTATCGCCTCTACTTTTTCTTGGTTAGTTCGAAGAGTACCCTGGCCAACTATGTATCCTAAATATTTTATTTCTTTCTGGCAAAATCGACTCTTCTCGACGTTTATAGTCAAATTAGCATAATTCAAACATTTTGCAACTTCCCTTAACACACTTAAATGGGTATCGAAATCTGATGTGCAGACTAAAAGATCGTCTAGATATATAAATACTTTTTCACGTAGACGACTGGGTATTACTTTATCCATTAGTCTGCTCATTCTTTGTGCAGCATTGCAGAGACCGAAAGGCATTACTGTATATTGGTACAGTGGCCTTCCAGGTACTGCAAATGCCGTTTTTTCTTTTGAACTCTCATCTAAGGGTATTTGCCAATAAGCATCTTTAAGGTCAATGCCCGAGATATAGTGAGTGTCCTGTAGTCTACTTAAAAGTCCATTTATGTGTGGCAAGGGATATGCGTCTTTCTTTGTCAATTCATTAAGCTTACGCGAGTCGAGACAGAGCCTATTCTTCCCAGGTTTTCTGACCAAAACAATAGGGCTACAATAAGGGCTGTTACTCTCCTCAATAACGCCTAAATAAAGCATCCGATCCAGCTCAGCATAAGCCTCCTGTTGTCGAGGCGGAGACATCGGATAATGCTTAATTTTGAATGGCGGAGAATTCCCCGTATCGATGTTATGAGTCTCTAGGCTAGTGCGACCTAAACCTAATTTTGAAAATGATGGGAATTCATCGATAACTTTTGACAATTCTAATTTTTGTCGAGAATTCAGAATATGAAATGATTCTGTGTCATCAGATTGAGAATTGGAACCTGTAGAAATCTCAGACAGAAAAATTTGAGGAGCAATATCAAAAATCTTCCAAAAATTAACCCCAAGATATACCTTTTGCCTCAAAGAAGGTGCTATGTAAAATAAAACATTTCTGGTTGTATTTTTATAAGTAACAGGTATTTCAGTGTAACCTATAATATCCTGTCTACTGCCATCAGCCGTTTTCAAGGTACTGCTAAATTTCGCAATTTGCGCGTTACACTTTTCTATTATATCCTGGCTGTTCATTCCCAATACGCTTATCGATGCACCTGAATCCAACAACCCATAAACTACTATTCCACCTAGTCTTATTTTTGCATATGGTCTCTCATCACCACCATCATCGATAACTGCGGATTCTATTATCTTTTTAAATCCTCGTCGTTTCCTAAATCTTTCCCTACATTTCTCTATACGCTTCGATAGACCATTACCAAAAATTCTATTCCGTGTCTCTATATATTTCATTTTCCTCTCATGAAGAGACAAATTATAAGTTCTCCTAGTCTCTTTAGTTACATTTATATCTTTATCCAATTGTGTCTCCCTTCGTAATAAATTCACATGATTTAATTCTTTGTCATTATTCAATACCGAGGGGTTTTTGGTTTCGAACGAAGTTCCCTCTAGTCTTCGTTCCTGTTCTTGTTTCCCGAGTGATTTTTACATAGCGGGGTAGTTACACCTTTTGCACCACAACGGTAACAAAATAAATTACGTTTATCAGACGGACAATCATAAAACGAATGGCCCATTAAATCGCAATTCCAGCACTGGAATTTGGAAAAATCAATCGGCCTTTTGGAATGATAATGTTTGTATGCTATATCTGCTATATCACCCATATCTGGTAATGCATCTGTATCCTCAGAAGAGTACATTTCGGCCACAAAACGCTTTGGCTGGCGAAGTTGACTCTGACGGCCCAAAAATGCTTCGGCCTTTCTAGCCGCTGCTCTAAGATGGTCCAAGCTAAAAATGTCAGATGAGAACAGTAAAGACCCTAATGACTCCTTTGCATTATTTTTTATAAGTTCGATTATTTTCGGCTCTTTCATTGGTTCATCCAATCTACTATTCATATCTACTATAGCTGTAAAATAGTCATCGAAACTTTCTTTATGTCCCTGATGTCTCTGAACCATTCTAACTATCTTATCGCAGTCATTTTCTGACCTAGAAAACTCCTTCACAATAGCCGTTGTTAAGTCATCATAAGTAGCATCAGGATGTTGCCTAGAATAAAACCAAAACCACGACTCTGCTTTCCCTTTTAACAGTACATTAAAACATGCCAATACTTGTTCGGGTGTATACTTATTTCTTTTACGCAAAGTATCTATCTTAAAGAGAAAGTCTTCTACGTCTTCCGTTCCGTCAAAATAAACATTCCATTTGTCCATTGAAATTGGTTTAATAACATTGGGAGCGCTCAAAGTTTCACCTAACATCGAAGAATTTGGCTGTGACACATTTCTTTGGCCTCTATGTGTATGACGATCTTGAGATGTATTAGATATACGAGAAATATTAGTATTATGGTCATTTGGTTGATTACTATCAACCGTTTCGCTTAAAGTTCGTCTTAGATTACTCACTTTCTCCAAATACAAACGATGATTTAAAGACATTACCCTCTCTAACATGGCCTCTAATCCATCTAGATTGGTCATATTGTTACTGCCCGAGTTGGAAGCGGTGGCTCCTACTTCACCTGCTACTTGATTAGGATTATCTGGCATTATGCTCTCTTTTTGACTTACTATTACATCGATCAGGTTACCCCTGCTTCTTGTCCGATTCGCGATAGGACTAATATCTAATCTAGGTCTAATGACGGAAGGATTTTGAAATTCCCCTTCTTCGTCTATAGTGTAATTTACTTCGGTGTCACTTAATGAATCTTCCAACTTACTTAGCCTTCTTGACTTACGTCTTCTACTTGACATAACCGAGTCTCAATTTTCAAAAAAAAAAATTATAAAAAATTAGATGTGAACGATATCATTAATTTTGTGGGAATGGTATACTGCATTTTCAAGGTAATACTTAAATTGGTATGTAAAAGCTATTAATATATTTCAAAGATATTTACCAAGAACATCGCCCTCCTACAGAAAACAAATACTTGAAATTTAATTTGAATTTTCTAAAATATCGCTAAAGTTTATCCTTATTTAAACCGAATAAACACTTGACTGACATTTAAGAAAATAGGAAAAATACTATTGACTCTAAATTGTAAATGTGGTTATCTTTCAGCTGTCACAAGATTAAAAAAAAATTACGCTATCTTTTAAAATCCGACTAACAAACTTTCGAAAACCGTAGACTTTTCTGCTACTTCAAATTGAAGTTTACATTCTTCAATTGGTATGCACAAAAGTAAAATAAACATTGTGGGAAAGTAAATTGCATCATACGGGCAGAATATCATAGCATATCCTGATCCTGGTCTAACCTACTAAACTTGAAAAATCTCGAATTCGGCTAAAAGCGAACTCGTTGGGCGCCATCTCTTTTGTTGCCTTATGTTCTTAAAATATTTAAACAGTTTTCCTTTTTGCTGGTCGAGCTTAGAATGTAAGAAAAATGGGGCTTAGCTCGCCGGATCGGGGAGGGTCCTTGACCTAACTAAAAGGATTCTTAGCAACAACAGAAATCAAAAATATATACATTCTAAGACTTAAAATCATTTTGGCCTAAATATGAAAAAATCGAAATAACCCGCAACCGATGACATTTGGTATATATCTGTATATGGGCGAAAGCTGTTTTTATCGCCAGGACGCTTTTATCAAAACCCACCCTCTACTCTAAATGAATTACGCGCCCGAAATATTTTATTATTCATTTCCCTAAACTGTTTTGAATAAATTTACTTTACCTCATTACATATTACCTTGCAATACACCATTCCCAATTAGAAGAAATTTATCTCATTTCTGTACAATTCAAATTTATACACATTTATTAAAATAATTCATTTTTAAACCTAACAATAAATGTCGTTATATTTTATGTATGAATTCCCAAAATAAGAATTTAATCGAACGTATATTTCTATATACCAAAATGTATGTTAATTCATATAACCAATTTGTTAAATGTAAAAAAAATAAAGCGCTTGACTTACATTTTTAGATCCTCTGTTGAGGATAGCGATGATCTGTAATAGATGGACATGATATGGGCAAAAACAAAATCTTCAAATATCATATTGCTTTCAACGATGTATTGAGCTCAATCCATACGTGTTCTGTAAAAGATTTCAAAATATAGATGTAAATAAAATATGCCACCAAATGTAATCATATCATTAATTTCATGTAATTTCAATGTAATTTCTTCAACATAGGTATCCCTACAATCCATTATGATTCAGGGCTATGTAAAGAATTTACATAGTAAATTCAGTCATGCACTTTTTGTTGTTTTGTTTGTTTCTTTGTTATGAAAGAATATTATGTTAAGTATAAATATCACTTAAGCCATTAAAGCAATGACTATCAAACTTAAATGTTACACTAAGACGAGAGAGCTTAAATTATGTTACAATTAATGTTAGTTTTAATTCATAAAATTTAACATAGCAGATGTAAAAAAAAAGAAAACTTAGCAGAGTAGTTTCTCAATTCTCTTCCGGCTCCATTCGGAACAGAGCATTGACTTAATCAAACTATAGGGTAAATTGTTTGTGTTGAATGGAATGCACATGCTGCGTAGTTGTTGGTGTAAATGATGAGAAGACTTTCATTCTTCTTTTATGTTCATTGATCTCCAAATTAAAATGTAATACGCAATATCCAATTTTTTGGCACTTTTGTTACTTCTCCACAACAAGACAATTATTTGGAATTTCAATTTTAAGGGCAGGAAGGCCTTTGGCCTATAGAAGGCCTTGACTATTTTATAATTTTCAGGTATTTTTGTATAGATTTTTTTCTTGATTTTCCAAAAAAGTAGTGAGAAATAATTGGTGTATCACTTCCAAAATTTTATCTTGCTTGGGTATTAATTTGTATTTTTTTTTTTTTTTGCGCTTATTGTTTTACATCAATGCAGGCGATCACTTTGAGTTTGGGTTATCCAAAGACATAAATCTTTGGACCACATACTGTACGGGAAAAATATTATCCAATGAAAAATGAAATTTCCATAAATCATTCTTTAACAAAAAAAATACCTTAAAATTCCTTTAACTCGCGTGATAAAGTTTAATTTTTTGCAGCTTAAAATTTGTGTATATCTTAACCACAAGTGGATTGCTTTGAATTTATACTTTTCTGTTTTAATTAACTTCACAGCTCGGCAATCGTAAACTTTTGAGTAAGAAAAATATAGAAGTTTATACTTTGACGTGTAAGAGAGGAAAGAACGAACCGGAACACGAGTTATTTATGAATGACATTTGACCAATCATATGATATTTCATCTTCGGAACAGTTGATGTTAATCATTTACACTGATTAGATAGATAGATACCTGCAGAGCGTTATTTTTGAATTTTTATTTAATAAATGTTCATTATTTTCATTGAAATAAAAATACGTAATTATGGAAATTTTTAGTGTTGGACACACGCCTCAAAAATTTTATAGATATATTTTGTTCTATGTAGATAAAAAATTGGACTAAAAAACTGTAACAATTTCTTTAAATATTTAAATATCCACGATGGTTTAAGATGAAGCTCATGTAACATACAGCATTTATTGTAGAATGAACCGGCAACGCGGATTGAATCACTGGTAACTTTGAATCCATCACTATATGTATATAGTGGAATACCATAAAGATGTAGTAATAATTGCACCTTTCACATGTATAAAACGTAAAAAATAGTGAGGAGTTTGTAAATGTAAATAAGAACCTACCATCCATGTTCTTTTTCACTTGGGTTTCATATAACATAGATAAGGCATCGTATTGAACAATTTTACATCAGAGTTGCCTTAAGTTTCTTACGTGCCCTTTAACTCGCAGAATAAATCTGCATTAAAATCTTTTACATTCGTATTTTTGAACTGACTCTTGAAATTGGGTATCCAGAAACCATTTGTGGACATTATAGGTTTAATACGTCAACGCATACGAACGTAAAATTTTACTCACGTCCAAGGATCTACATACATAAAAAATATATATACTTTGTGGGGTATCAGAGCAATATTTCGGAATGACAAAGTTCATATACCCCCATGGGAGGGTATAAAAATTATCAATGTTCAAGATGGGCGTTTTTACCGTGAAATTTAAAAATTTTAAGAAATTCGGAACTATATTGTGGGGAATACTAATTTAATAAAACGTTAATGCTTCAATTGGGTATAACTTTAGTTAATTTTGCTAAACTACACAAAAAATTTTGCTTACACAAAAAAGTCAAGGAAACTTTCTCATATTGTAGAAATTTTTACTAAAACATAATAATTGACATGACCTAAAATAGAGTTAAATTGGATTTAGTGCCCTGAGTTGAGATGAGTTTTAAGTGTCGTAGTTTTCCCTAAAGAAGGGTGTTAAGTTCGAGTTAAGCAGCTAAAATAAATAAAAAAAGGGAATGATGCCAAGTATCAATTCAAAAATTT
Organism: Haematobia irritans; assembly: GCF_050003625.1. Classification (NCBI taxonomy): domain Eukaryota; kingdom Metazoa; phylum Arthropoda; class Insecta; order Diptera; family Muscidae; genus Haematobia; species Haematobia irritans. The sequence continues at coordinate 73,224,604 of NC_134401.1, read as the reverse complement.
GTTTTCTTGAAATTTTAATATTTCTATGATACAGCCAACTTAATACCGTCTCTAAGGCTAAACATGAAACAAACGTATTAATTACGCCGTTTTTTTAATATTTTGTAATAGATTTTCTATTATGGCCTGTTATTGTATATCGAACGAAAGCTTTCTTTCGTATTCTAAACGAAAGAAAATTGATTTTTGTTCCTTTATTTCGAAAGGCAAGTCACTTTATATTTTGTTGCGAGTAATAAACGAACATATACAACATGTGTCAAAAAAAGTAAAACCATTGTAAACATTTGAATGAATTTTCAGGCCAAAAATTTTAAAATATTCATTTTTGATAATCAATATATTCTCATACAAACGAAACGAACTTTCAAAAATAGAAAATCCCAAATTCATTTGAATTCTAGTGGCTTCCTTTCTTTCGAATGGGTTTTCCTTCGATATTCCCGATTTTTCTAAATGTTTCATAAATTATTTAGACTAAAAGATACATGTTTAGATAGTATATTTTAGTCTGTTTTCGAATGGTTCAAATGAAGACATTATACCAACTTTATATTTGTATCATCTTCGGCTGATGTCCTTTTTGCTACATAAATTGAAATGTTGACGGTTATCGTCGGATAATATTTAACGCATTTACATTTCTGGATTTTTATACCCACCACCATAGAATTGTGATGGGGGTACAATAAATTTGTCATTCCATTTGTAGCTCATCGAAAAATTGATTTCCGACTATATATATTCTTGATCGGAGAGAAATTCAAATTCATAATAAAGCTATCTTGCTTAAGTTTTGCACAAACTCGTTTTTTGTCTTCAAGCAGGTCAAGTTCGAAGACATCCCGATTTGGGGCCTTGGGCTTCTAGAAACCGTATTTTCTATGCCTGAAATTGGAAACCAAGAAGTATTTTAGAACCATAAATAAGTGTGCCGAAAATGGTGCCTATCGGTGCATGGTTTGTTATAGCCCCCATATAGATCGATCTCCCAATTTGACTTCTTGGGCTTCTAAAAACCATATTTTCAACCCGATTTTCCTGAAATTGGAAATCTATAGTTATTTTTAGGTCGAACCCCCCTCTTTGGGGGGGTTCTGACTAATTTGGTCGACTCAATCGAATTGTGGGAGAAGCAACTAATACTACATATGGAATTGGTCGTTACTCCCTTCTTCATTCGGTTGTATCTCCCAACCTAAATAGCACCCACAACCGAATTGTAAGTTAATGTTGTTTCCGCAAATTTCTGTATTTTATATTTAATGTTAGCTTCACAGGGTGTAAGTAAAAATATTATATATAAATACAATACATTATTATCAATCAAAATAAACGATTTCTTTAAATATTTAAATATCCACGATGGTTTAAGATGAAGCTCATGTAACATACAGCATTTATTGTAGAATGAACCGGCAACGCGGATTGAATCACTGGTAACTTTGAATCCATCACTATATGTATATAGTGGAATACCATAAAGATGTAGTAATAATTGCCCCTTTCACATGTATAAAACGTAAAAAATAGTGAGGAGTTTGTAAATGTAAATAAGAACCTACCATCCATGTTCTTTTTCACTTGGGTTTCATATAACATAGATAAGGCATCGTATTGAACAATTTTACATCAGAGTTGCCTTAAGTTTCTTACGTGCCCTTTAACTCGCAGAATAAATCTGCATTAAAATCTTTTACATTCGTATTTTTGAACTGACTCTTGAAATTGGGTATCCAGAAACCATTTGTGGACATTATAGGTTTAATACGTCAACGCATACGAACGTAAAATTTTACTCACGTCCAAGGATCTACATACATAAAAAAAGGGTTGTAACGACACCAAGCAAATATGGCCCCATCTAAACTTAAACCGCACACTAGATATGCTAGTGTTCTCGAGACGCCAGATATCACTCCTGATATCTGCTGTAAGGGGTCGCTGCCTGATAGGCGATTTTGCAAAAACTATTGGTGCGAAGTATAAAGGGTGATACTTGACGTATTTCTTTCAATTTTGCATTTAAAAAACCTGAACACCCCTCATTTTAAAGGTGTGTGTGTGTGTGTGTGTGTAGAATGCTGCTCCTATTTTGATTTTGGAATTCACTCTTCAGTTGTCAACATGCCGTCCAAGCAAGAAGAAAATCGCGAAAATCCGAGCAACTCGCACGCAAAGCTGGCAAAATCGCTAAAAGTTGCCAATTCAACCGTTACAAATGTAATTAAAGTGTTTGGGGAACGTTTGTCGACGGCCAGGAAGTCTGGATCGGGGGGAAATCGAAAACCGGAAGCCGCTGAGACGACAAAGAGAGTTGCCGGTAGTTTCAAGCGAAACCCTAACCTCTCTCTCCGAGATGCCGCAAATAAGCTGGGTGTATTGTCTACAACCGTGCATCGAGCCAAAAAACGAGCCGGACCATCGACTTACAAGAAGGTAGTGACTCCAAATCGCGATGATAAACAAAATACGACGGCCAAAGCGCGATCCCGGAGGCTGTACACGACGATGCTGACGAAGTTTGACTGCGTGGTAATGGCTTCCGGGACTGTCAACCAAGAAATTTTAGTTAAAGAGTGTTTGAATAAACGTCTGCTGCCTTTCCTGAAGAAACACGGTTGTTCCGTACTGTTTTGGCCGGATTTGGCATCTTGCCATTACGGTAAAAAGGCCATGGTTCCCAAGGACAAGAACCCTCCCAACACGCCAGAGCTCCGCCCAATTGAGAAATACTGGACTATTGTCAAGCGGAACCTAAAGAAGACCAAAAAACTGCTAAGGACGAGCAGCAGTTCAAGGCAAACTGGCTTTCTGCGGCGAAGAAGGTGGACAAGGTGGCTGTACACAAGGCCGTATTCAGGGGGGGGGGGGGATGAGGGGGATCAAAACATGAACATGACTCGATTTGTTTGGCCATAGCAACAACAACGAAACAGCCAAACACACATGTGTAAATGAAATGGCGAAAAACCTGCGAAAAGAACCTGCCTAATTCAACGATGGAAGCACTTGGAGAGTGCAATAAAGAGATATTTCCAAACGTGCATATTCTTTTAAAAATTTTGGTCACTTTGCCAGTTACTCAGGGATGGAAAATAAAATTTTTAAGAAAGTACAAAAAAGGTATTTTTTGAGCGGAAAGGTACTTTTTACTAAATTTCAACAAAAATTTCACTGGAAAATTATTGTCAAGAGACTAAATTTTAAAGAAAATAAAATTTTGACAAAATTTTCTATATAAATAAAATTTTGCAAAAATTTTCTATAGAAATAAAATTTTGCAAAAAAAAAATGTTGCAAAATTTTTTCTATAGAAATAAAATTTTGCAAAAATTTCCTATAGAAATAAAATTTGTACAAAATTTTCAATTGAAATAAATTTTTGACAAAATTTTCTATGAAAATACAATTTTGCAAAAATTCTATATAGAAATAAAATTTTGACAACATTTTCTACCGAAATAAAAAATCGATAATATAGAATCACATTCTTTTTTCGACTAAAACATTCTTGAAGTTCAATAAAATCCGGTTTTTGACTATGTCTTTTACAAAACCGAGATTTTCTTCCCACATGAACATGTTTGTTTTGCCATATTTGTAAATGACTATTAGCAAATAAGGTTGATAAAGTCTTTCTCAAAATATTAAAATATTTTGTCAAAGCTATTGTACCATAAATCTGATATCGACTCAAAAATGTCTACACAAAAGGTACTAAATCATTCGCGGGGGTACTACGGTACTTACCGGGCTGAAAAAGTATTGAAAAAAGTACTATAGTACTGCATTTTCCATCCCTGCAGTTACTACGTACTCATCCGAACTTTCATTTTCAACAATGAAGAGATTAAAGACGTATCTTAGAAATTCGACTAGCGAGAGTAGACTCAATGGATTAAGCAGTCTGCTAATATTTTTGGAACAATCTGTTTGGTTCAGCAGAAGGAAATAATTGAGAATGTTAAGCGGTTAAAACTAGAAGTGCCCATATGTAATAAGTACTTTTAGTTAATGTGATATCACAATGGACTGAATAGTCTAAGTGAGCCTGAATCTTAATCGGGCTGCCACTTTAACCTAACCTATAGAAAGAGAACCTATACCGATCATGTACAGCGCTCCAGATTCCAAACTTCAACTTTTATGCAAAAGGCTTTTGAAAAATGTTAATTAACGAAGCATTAACCACTAATTTTCCCGTCTGGAGAGGAAAGTAATATTATCAGTGAAAATTGCAAATTTACCTTTGAAAAGTTACAAAAATCATGCCTCTTGTATAATCAAATCTTGATCATTGCCTCGTTCTAATACAAAATCTCTTTCTTGTAGAAATATACAATTTTTGGTTTGACTTTTATAGGACGACATTTTTGTTCTTTTCCTCGACAAAAAATATAAATAATTTTTCATTGACAAAAAATAAAAATGACAATCCCAAATATTGCCTATAACATTCGGTTTGTGCAACCGTATGGTTATGATGAGTACTGAATGAAAGTGACAAAATGGTTTCTTGGTAGGTTGTATCAACCAATTTCGAAAAAAAATTATTCATAGTAGAAGCATTTGGTTAACTCAATCATTTGTCTATTATCACAAATAGCATTCTCTTGATACTACTCCCAAATAGTCTTAACAATAGAATCAATGTTGCAAACATAGAATATTTGTTGATACACTTGATATTTGGTTCCATAATTAGAATTTTCATTATTATAACCGATTGCCAACCAATCTCTTCTCTGTGTGTACACCCTCAAAAAAAATCGCTTCTTTAACATATGTTCCAAACATATTTTGCAGGAAGCACATATATTATTGGATACTGCCGAAACATTAATATGTTTGTTTAATGTGAACATATTATATGTTTGGAAGCATTTGAGCCCAAAAATATTATATGCTTGGAAAAATTTTTCCCAAATACGATTGTGCTCATTCCCTAACATACTCGTAATTTTCACTTCCACGAAATATTTTAGTTCTTGGCACCTTTTTCTGTAATACAAATAATGTTGAAGAAATTATTCACTCTTATAATTTTTTTAAATTGTACCTTTCGCCTGCACGGAGAATAGAACCGAGGACCATACAGTTTGTAAGTCAACACACTATCCACTGGACTACGTAGCTGTTATAGTCACCAGTAGATAATTATCGTTATAAGTTACATATATATAGTATAGTTTGCAGCGCCCACACGCCCAAGCAAACATAACATTATTTCACAGAAACATACATTTGTTTGCCACGTGGAGCAGTGGTTAGCATTTCTGCCTTCATGCAAAGGGTAGTGGGTTCAATCCCTGCTCCGACCGAACACTTTTTTAAAATTTTTATAATGAAACTTCGAAATGTGGGTTATTAAAGATTTATAATCAGTAACAGTACTTGATATAAACGAAATTGACTCATTTTTTGATAAAATATTATTGTTTTATTGCAAAAATAACAATTTTGTAACAAAAAACTGTTTTTGGTACAAAACTTTAAAATTTGGAAGGAATTCAAAAACTCTAACAAAAGAAGAACGTGGATTCGAGTATAAACATACATAAATAATATAATAAATTTAGTTAGGCGTGAACAGTTTTTTACTAGCATTTAACACCATCGCTGTATAATGCCTTTTATTTTTCATTAGTAATTCATTTTAAAGAAAAAAACTTTTTAAATTGTTTTAGCTGCAAAACTCGAACTTAATGCCCGCTTTTATATTTGAAGGTGTCCGTCAACTCCTCGTGGACTACTTATTAATAAAGAGGAACTAAACTTTGTTTTTACACATTTTACTGTGTAATTTTTCACTATTTCCTCCTTATTTCATTTTACTGTCCCAACTCTAAAAAGTGTATAGTGCCCTTTCGTTATTTTTATGAACCAAGAAAAAAATTGTGTCCATAATGCCAAAATGATAAACAAGGAGAAAACATGTGCTGTTTTTTTTTCAAATGTCTATTCTCTTGGTTCCGAATGTCTATTCTCTTTATTCAAATTAAATAATATTTAGACTTAAGCATATCAAATTTTTGGCCTTATCATAAAACAGTTTTCCGAAACAACATACAATCGGTTTCACAGAAATTGTTCTCTTTTGATTCTTTCGCTGTGTTATGTTGATATCTTTTGTCAACTCTTCCGGTTTCCATCTCTATTTATTTCTCTATACTCTCTCTGTCGCTTTGAATAAAATATCACAACATATGTATGTTTAGTCGAAATTTGTAAATTTATATATGTTTGCATTCACACATATGATTTTTATGAAACATTCATGGCCCAAACATGATATATTCTAACATATTAAAATATGTCCCAAACATTTAGTGTTAGTTTAGAAACATTACATGTTTGCACTTAAATATATTGTGTTTAAAAATTGTGCCCGAAACACATTTTGTTTATATCGGAACATATGAAAAACATATTTTTCTAACAGTGTAGATGTGTCGAAAATGGAGTGTATCGATCCATGTTTTGGTATATCCCCCATATAGACCGATCTTCTGATTTTATTCCTTGGACTTCTAGAAACCATATTTTCAATCAGATTTTCCTGAAATTAGAAATATAAAGTTATGTTAAGACCACAAACAGGTGTGCCGAATATGGTGTGTATTCGGCCTATGGCCCGATCTCCCGATTTTATTTCTTGAGCTTCTAGAAACCGTAGTTTTTATTCAGTTTGCTTGAAAGTTGAAATCTAGAGGTTTTTGGAGGCCATAAATAGGTGTTACGAATAAATTGTGTATCGGTATAGATTTTGGTATAGATTTTACCCTTATAGATATAGATTTTACCCTTAAAACCCCGCCCTTCGATTTGGGGGCCAACATGTTACTAGGGGGCCCAGCCTCTCCAAGGCCCCTAGATCCACCAATTGTTTTTTGATACAGAGTAACTGTAATAACACTTTTCATGTCTACGGAAGGGAGCCACCCTGGTGCAATGGTTAGCATGCCCGCATGCATACACAGGGTCTTGGATTCAAACCCAGTTTCGACCAAACACCAAAAGGTTTTTCAGCGGTGGATTATCCCACCTCAGTAATGCTGATGGCATTTCTGAGTGTTTCAAAGCTTCTTTAAGTGGTCTCATGTCTACGGAAGGGAGCCACCCTGGTGCAATGGTTAGCATGCCCGCATGCATACACAGGGTCTTGGATTCAAACCCAGTTTCGACCAAACACCAAAAGGTTTTTCAGCGGTGGATTATCCCACCTCAGTAATGCTGATGGCATTTCTGAGTGTTTCAAAGCTTCTTTAAGTGGTCTCACTGTAATGTGGAACGCCGTTCGGACTCGGCTATAAAAAGAAGGTGTCCTGTCATTGAGTTTAACATAGCAGCATTCAGTGATAAGAGAGAAGTTCACAACTGTGATATCACAATGGACTGAATAGTCTAAGTGAGCCTGAAATATCGGGCTACCACCATACTTAACCTAACTTATGTCTACGGAAGTCATAGCGATGGAAACGAAATAAATTGAAATACATAAATCGGACAAGCTGTAAAAATTACTTTACAACGTTGTTTTTACAACGTTCACCTTCTGCATTCGTGTGTTGTTCGTATCTGTTGTGGTGATAGTAGTTTTGTTGCAATAGATCAGAAAGGGATGGTGTGTGTGGAATTGTTATTTTGCTTGCTGAAACCAACTTGTTTAGATAAAGTTCAGCGTATGGCGAGCTTATATATCTCAGGCGCATTTAGTAAGACAGGAACAGATTCCCTTAATGTCGTACTACATCTATTGCCTTTAGAAATTTTGGTCAAACAGTCAGCTGCAACAACGGCTTTGCGGTTGCGCGAGCTATCGCTGTGGTCGGAAAAAATGTACGGTCATAGTTCGGTCCTCAAAGTAATGCCAGATGTGCCTAACGTAGTGGATTACACCCTGGCAAAACCACTTTTCGACAAAAAGTTTGAAACTCTAATTCCCAACAGTGAGGCGTGGTGTACACAGACCCCGGGGAATAAAAGATATATAGATTTCTATACTGATGGCTCCAAATTGAATGGACAAGTGGGGTTCGGAGTATATTCTAAAGATCTGGAAATTCGAATAGCGAAAAGATTACCTAATCACTGTAGTGTTTTTCAGGCTGAAATATTGGCAATAAGAGAGGTGGTGAATTGGCTGAGAAGTAATGTTCCAACAAATATTGGCATTAATATATACTCAGACAGTCAACCGGCAATAAAATCCTTGGACTCTGTGTTCCTTAACTCGAAAACGGCCATAGACTGCCGCAAATCTCTCAACGAGATGGCTGAGCAGTACAATATTCACCTAATATGGGTACCTGGCCATAGGAACATACCGGGGAACTGCGAAGCAGATGTGTTAGCAAGGCTAGGAACTACCTTACATATTCCAGGGGAACTAGAATCTGTTGGTATGCCTCTGGCCACCTGCAAGCTCTTACTGCGTGAGAAGGCTGTTATGATGGCCAATATTCGATGGGAAAATTGCAAGGGTTGTAGCGACACCAAGCAAATATGGTCCCATTTAAACTTAAACCGCACACTAGATATGCTAGTGTTCTCAAGGGGTCAGATAGCACTCCTGATATCTGCTATAACGGGTCGCTGCCTGATAGGCGATTTTGCAAAAACTATTGGTGCGAAGTATAATGACTATTGTATAAGCTGTCATGATGTGGAGGAAAAGGAATCAATTAAACGCCTCTTGTGTGAGTGTCCTGCTTTTTGTGTAAGGCGTAAGCGAATTTTAGGAGCTTTAGATTACTGGCGGACCTGGAAAACGTTAACTTAAGCAGTTTGTTAATGTTTTTGGAGCAATCTGGTTGGTTCCACAAGAGTAAATAATAGAGAAGGTTCAGTGGTTAAGACTAGAAGTGCCCATATGTAATAGGTACTTTTAATTAAATGTGGTATCACAATGGACTGAATAGTCTAAGTGAGCCTGACGGGCTGCCACTTTAACCTAACCTAACCTATTTTGCTTGATGTGTGTGAAGATAAATTCGAAATTGAAATTTGCAGCAAAAACTTAGCCGAAACACAAACCAGCACCAAAAATATTTTTGAAATTCGAATTTGAATTTTTAGTATTTGGCTTATTATTTAAAAACTAAGACGCGTGCGATATAGAGAGTAGGCTCATTGGAAAGGGCTTGAGCTCAGCTTTCATAATCACAAAAGTCTTTATTAGAAGAGTATTTGTGAAAAGCGAAAATTTGAAAACAAAATTTTCAACAAATTTTTACAACGGGCTCACTGTGCCAAAACTAAGCCACGTGCGATGTATAGACTAGGCTCATTGGAAAGGGCTTGAGCTCAGCTTTCATAATCACAAAAGTATTCATTAGAAAAGTATTTGTGAAAAGCGAAAATTTGAAAACAAAATTTTCAACAAATTTTTACATCGGGCCCACTAAGCCGCGTGCGGTATAGAGACTAGGCTCATTGGAAAGGGCTTGAGCTCAGCTTTCATAATCACAAAAGTCTTCATTAGAAAAGTATTTGTGAAAAGCGAAAATTTGAAAACAAAATTTTCAACAAATTTTTACAACGGGCCCACTGTGCCAAAACTAAGCCGCGTGCGACTTGGGATCAGAAAAGATCCTTTTCTTGACCTTCTTTAGAAAACATCCTGTGAAACTTACCTTATATAAAAATGTTAATGCATAAGAAAATTGACGGATTATATAATTTTTAGATATTCTTGTATTTATCAGATGACAAATATGTATTAATGAAAGAAATGTACATAGTTGTATTTAAAATGAATATAGTAAAAATGCTCGGGTTTGTAGTATAAAGGAAAGGAAATGGAATATAAAGGAAAGGAAAGTTTTTGCCCCCACTTAAACAGACCCCATAAAGTATATATATTCTAGGTCGTGGTGAAATTCTGAGTCGATCTAAGCATGTACGCCCGTCCGTCTGTTGAAATCACGCTAACTTTCGAACGATTTGGCTTGCAGAGCCTCTTGGAGGAGCAAAATTCATCCGATCCGGTTGAAATTAGGTACATGGTGTTAGTATATGGTCTCACAACCATGCAAAAATTGCTCCAAATCGGTCCATAATTATATATAGCCCCCATATAAACCGATCCCCACATTTGGCTTGCGGAGCCTCTTGGAGGAGTAAAATTCATCCGATCCAGTTCAAATTTGGTACATGGTGCTAGTATATGGTCTCTCACAACCATGCAAAAATTGGTCCATATCGGTCTATAGTTATATATAGCCGATCGCCAAACACACAAAAATTGGTCCATATCGCCAAAATAAAAATAATCTACCAAAATGTTATTATATAGAAAATCTTGTGTGAATTATTTCTATAGAAAATTTTATCAAAATTGTATTTCTATAGAGAATTTTATCAAACTGAATTATATATCGCCTTTTTTTAATATATACCCCGTATGGACTAACACAATTTAGAAGACGGTGTAAAGAAGTTTTAAGATACCTTACCATCGGCAAGTGTTACCGCAACCCAAGTAATTCAATTGTGGATGACAAACTTTAGCAGAAGTTTCTACGCAATTCATGGTGGCAGGTACATAAGATTCGGCCTGGCCGAACTTACGGCCGTATATACTTTTATAAAATAAAACATTAATTGAAGCTATAAGTTCAGTCTATAAAATTTTAGCTAGGGGGCTATAGAAAATTGTTTAGCTACGCTAATGCATATATTCATTTCACAAACTACCCAACTTCACTATTCCTCATCCCCAACCAGACATCGAAAAATCTTGTATCCTACACCGAAAAAAAGTTTACTATTTTTTATGAAAAATGAACTAACCTATAGTAAGAATGACCATGATTTCGCACCAACGATTTTTTTCATCTAGATAAGTTCATGATTTTCTTATAAATTAGTTCGTGTGTTGCATCGTATTTTAGTTCATTATTACTATGATGTGGGAAGAATATACTTAAAATATTCCTGCTATCCGGAAAAATGAACAATTTTTTGGGAAACCTGTATTAAGAAATTGGTTTGAAATAAACTGTTTGTCAGTATAATTTTCAAAAAAGTAGAGAAATTGAGGAATCAAAGGTACAACAAGCCTTTATACAACTAAGAAAATTTTCGTGCAAAACAAGTCAATTTTTCTATAACCATCAAAAAATTATTATTATATTACACAAAACTATGGCTTATGATATACAATAAAGGAAATATTTTTATTCGTACGTTGGATGCAGTTACTTGTCGGTAGTTAGTAATTGCTCTTCAAAAGTATAATATTCTATGTTATTAGGACTAATCTAATTAATTTAAATTTTCATGTTTTCTATCCATATGAAAGATATATGTGGCATAAGTTGATATATTCATTGAATTGTTGTCCAATTTCATCGATTTTGGCTAACTTTTGTTGGGCGGATTTGTCTTATAAGCATCTGAAATTGCAAAGTTATTTTTTTTTTTTTATTATTATTTTCATCTATGGATTAAACCCTTACAGACTAACAGTAATATATTACATTATATACATATCGTTTGTTAATATATCAAGTATTTAATAATAATTTTATCTTTTTCTTTATATTGTATTTCTCTTCTGACAAATCAAGACAATAATAAAATTTATTGAATTCATTAGAATTTTTGATTTTATTCGATCTTTCTTTTTTCCAATAGAAAATAATTAATCAAGCTTCAGATCGTTTTTTGTATGTATTGGTTTCTTTATTTTTCAATATTTCGCAATTACATTGAATTGCTTCATCAGGAGTCGATCTATAATAAAAGTGGTTTGATAATTTTTAATCATGACATGTAAAATTCTTTCTCAAAATTGTTTTTCAAATCGCAAATAATTTTAGTGGTTTATGCTAATAACAGCTATTGGTTTTAGTTTACAATTTTTTTTTATAAATAATTAAAGATTTTAATAATTGTAATTAACAAGTATCAGGAGACCATAAAAGCATAAGTTTTACGATGGAAATAGAAACGGATAATAAACTGCCTTACTTGGACATACTACTAATAAAAGAAAATGGAAAATTTATTACAGACTGGTATCAGAAAGATACTGCATCAGGAAGAATAATGAACTTCTTTTCCAATCATCCAAGGTCCATGCTAATAAATACGGCCAAAAACTTAGTAAACAGAGTACTGACAATAAGCGATAATAAATTCCATAAAAACAACAGAAAAAAGCTGCAAAATATACTTCAGGAAAATAATTTTCCACCAAAACTAATAAAAGAACTAATTTCATCTTACAAAACCTACTTGGACAAAGAAAATATAGAGAAAGAACCCAAAATTTACAGATCCTTATCCTATGTAAAAGGAATTTCCGAAAGGATAACAAACTCTAACATAGTAGACAAAAATAATGTCAATATTGCCCATAAAAATTACAATACACTAAAAAACATTTTCACAAAAACTAAAGACAAGACGCCTATTATGGAAACATCTAATGTTATCTATCAAATAACATGCAATGGAGATAACAAAGAACCATGTGACAAAATGTATATTGGAACTACGAAAAATAAATTAAAAACAAGACTGTCGGGACACAAATCAGACATAAAACTCCGCAATAACAACAAACTCCAAAAAACCGCGCTTGGAACACACTGTGCGACAACGAAACATCACCCGAACTTTGACGATGTGAGAGTATTGGAGAGAGAGAGTAGCAACAGCAAAAGATTAACATTAGAAATGTTGTACATTAACAATGTACCCACAGAGAAGAGAATGAATTACAAATCAGATACAGATAACATTGCTCACATATACAGACACATCATAGACAAGACAACTAGATATGCAAGTACTCAGCATCAGAGAAAGCAAGAGGGAAATCAGTGCAATAAAAGTAATAGACGAACGTAGTGATACTACTCTAGTTTTAAGCTTTATGTGTTGTTGTGTTACACTTGAATGTTTTGCATACGTAAGTGTATAATGTAATTCCTTTTGTTTTTCCTGGTCTCCTGATACTTGTTAATTACAATTATTAAAATCTTTAATTATTTATAAAAAAATTTGTAAACTAAAACCAATAGCTGTATTAGCATAAACCACTAAAATTATTTGCGATTTGAAAAACAATTTTGAGAAAGAATTTTACATGTCATGATTAAAAATTATCAAACCACTTTTATTATAATCGACTCCTGATGAAGCAATTCAATGTAATTGCGAAATATTGAAAAATAAAGAAACCAATACATACAAAAAACGATCTCAAGCTTGATTTATTGAATTCTTTACAAAGACGGCGAAGTGGATCGTTGTTTTCAAAGTTCGTTCGAAAGTATTCAATGTGGAGCAGTTCAAAGTTGCGGGTAGGTCTAAAGGGTACATTGAATGATATGCTGTTAATAAGGAAGTCAGATTTAAATCTTCCGTTAATTAAATCAACCATAACAAAACAGAACTGAATGCAGCAATTAAACTCAAAGACACAAATAGTCATAAAGGATACATACCTGCCGTAAAGAAAAACAACTCCACACACACACACGCATACGATCTCTTTCTGATCTCGCTATTGCAAGAAAACAACTCTCACCACAAAAGATACTAACAACACATATATACGAAATATAAGAAAAATATTATCAAATTCTATCGTACATATTGATTTTTAACTTACGGTTTTCAAGAGTATTTCCTAGAGCCAATAAGGATTTCAGCTTAATTAGCAGTAAGTAAGAATATTCCAGAAAATTACCATTACAAGGCCTGTCTACCTGCAAATGAAAATAATTATTTTTAATATATTGAAATTTTGGTTTTATTAAAAACGGACAAACTACCGTTTATAGAAAAACTTACCACAATGAAAAATCCATCCAGTAGGTACATTATTGGAATCATATCCATGGACTAATGGGACGTTATTGAAATTATTCTCAGAATATATTTGAAATAAAAAATATTATAAAATTAGACATAATTTCCACTTGTCAGTATAGCATTTAGAATTTAAGGTGGATATTAAGTTCGAGTTTAGCGGCTAAAATCGCAATTTTCATGATAAGTTTTCTTTAATAATCCATTATAAAAAAATAATCTTTATAAAAAACTTGGTTTGGGGTATTCTCCATCATGATATATTTAAATTTGTATCGAAGACGTATAATTTTAGCGGCTAAACTCGAACTTAGTACTCACCTGTAGGAATTGCTGTAACATAAAAAAATATAGATTCAAAAAACTGGTTGCATCTCCAACCTGTGAACCAGATGTAGAATAAATATAGATCATCCTATTACCACTCATGATGTACGTACAATACCAATACCGTACGTACAATTTTGCAAAATTAAATCCACACGTGCACTTCATAAATGCATCAACAGAACTGAATGCAGCAATAAAACTCAAAGACACAAATAGTCATAAAGGATACATACCTGCCGTACAGAAAAACAACTCCACACACACACACACACATACGATCTCTTTCTGATCTCGCTATTGCAAGAAAACAACTCTCACCACAAAAGATTGCCCAGCAAAAAAAATTGGAAGTTCTTCCAAAGGCACAACTTTAAAAGCACTTCCAGAAGATGCACTCTCAATGATGTTCTTTATTTTGACTACCCAGGAAGTTCTTTCAATTCAATTTTTTTATAACTTGGTTTTTTTCATACTTTTAATGGATAATTTTAACTTTGTTTGTTTAAAATAGTTTAAAAACAGAGTAAGAATTCATAAAATAATACAAATCATTTAAAATTTGTCGACAAAAATGCTAAATCCAATCTGAAAAAATTGTGAATTTTTGAAAATATTTGAGGTCAAACCTTTCCGACAAGAAGCGTTAGAATCCATTAAAAATTATTATAAAATTAAAAATTATAAAAATTATTTATTTGACAAAATATCACAGTATTATTTAATTTATATCCAAAATATTGAATTCGGGTCACACCTAAAGAAGTGATGCAAATTCTGTGCAACGGCTGTTGAAATGGAGGACTTCCGTCCTATGACAAGCCCATGTTAAATTCATCGCTTCTGCGTCAATTTTGCACCACTTCCGGATCCAAAAAGAACATTTTCATTACTTTTTTGGCGACGCTTTTTTTGCTGGGTGTCTCTAGAATCAAAACAACCAACAGCAACAACAAACACAAACAATCAAAACAAACTCCCTCATATGATGCAATGATTTAATTACTCCCTTCTCACTTCATTTTCCAGTAGCACGTTTATTGCTTAGTTGGAATTCTATCTATAAGTTAAGGTAAAATATATACCAAATTTATGAGGAATTTATAAAAAATTATATACACCCGCCAAGGATTATATTAACTACTTTTTATTCTACTTTATCTAAAATTTTCAATGTGAGGAAAAACACTCCAACTTATAATAAAAAGGGAAATAATCTGTAGGTAGCCATCATACGAATCGGTAATGTCGTTAAGTTAATTTTTACTACAAACATTTTTTATTAGTAAATTGTCCATATTTCGTAGTAAGATTTTTATATTGCCCATGTATTTTTATAATAGAATCAACGATGCATTAACTACTGTGTTGGAAATTTATTTAAGGAAAAATCCTTCCCATTTCGAAATTAGTGAACTAAAAAACATTTACTGAATTTTTATAAGTTTTCCTTTAGCTAAGTTAATTTTCGTTGTGGCTACGAAAAATGAACTATATTACAGTAAATTTTTTGAACTAAGTGGAAGTTAAAATGGTCTTTAAATTTACAAGATACTGTGTAATAAATTTATCTATCTCCCAAATTCAAGTTAATCGGAGAAGGTTAGATTTTGCTCCATTTTTTGTAAAGGGACGTCACTTTCTCTGCAAATTCCAAGAAAATCTGTAAACTTTCCTTCGTTTCATAGTGTGGGGCAAGGAGAAGGTTCCCGTCCAAATACCCAAAAATCAAGTGCACCATATTGATTTCATAACCTTCCCCTGCGACCTTCGTAAATTTCAAGTAAACCTGAGAATTCTAGTTTTTTCTTCAGTTTAAGAGGGGGTTTCCCTCCCCGCCACAATATCGAAAATTGATATAGCGTATATTGCGTAGACGTCCCAGAAAATCTCAAGCAAATTATAAGCCCAATTTTTAAACAGCAGGGCAAGGGGAGGCCCCTCTTCCCTTCCGAATATCACAAAATCAGTTATCCATTAGGTTATAATAATATAACCTACCCTACATCCTCTGTAAATTTCAAGTAAATTGGAAAAGTTCAATTGTTTCACGGTATGTACTCGTACTTGAGGAGAAATGAGGCTCCCTGTACCCTTTTAATTTTCCCCGACCAAATATTAAAAAATCTTATACTTCATATAAACAAGAAAATTGTATTCACTGATAGCAAAGCATCCCTGTACCCTTTTAATTTTCCCCGATCAAATATTAAACAATCTTATACCTCATATAAATTTCAAGTTCTCTGTAAAATATCAGTACTTTAAAAAAAGTCGGACAAAACTCGAAAAATAAAGTAGCTGTTCTTTGCATAGACGTCGTTTCAACCTTCCCTGAAAATTTCAAGCAAATCGGATAATTTTGTTCCAATTTTCACCACATGATTACCCTCTACATTCCCCGAACATTTTTCATGTGAAAGAATAAAATTATTTTATAACAAAAGCAACTGCGATGAATTCAAGTTATAAGTTTTTGTTATGTGCGCTGTATGTAAAAAAAAAAATTTCCCGCTTTTCCGTTGAAAGGTTTCTTGAATTTTCTTTGCTATAAACCTTACGGAGCCCGAGACCTTTCAAACGACTGCGTTATGCCCCTATTACATCATTTCTGTAATACATGACTTTAATAACGAAAACATAAAGCTCCAGTTGTACAGAATAGGTGTACAAAAAGCTGGGAATAAACTCGTCAATGGTTAAATAAAAACTTCCACAAATAATAGTTATTTCCATACTAAAGAAAAAATGGAATACATTTCTCATTTGCCTCAAATCAAAGCTATCTGTAATATGCAACTTGTTATAGTAACAAGTATGACAAAACTCAGCTTTATGTTTTCGTTATTAAATGTCATGTATAACAGAAATGATGTAATAGGGGCATAAAGCTGTACCTGCGATAAATGGGAAATATATCCAGCTTTCGCTTGTCATAAGTAAACTTATGTCATCGAGCTTTTAACAAAAATTTAGTTTATTGTTTTAGTTCAAGTTATCGCGAATGATGGACAGGTTTTTTCAGTTTTTTTTATAGCAAAATTCCATAGTATGTTCTGAGATAAGTGGGAAATGTATTCCACAAATGTGGACTAAAGCAAATTTGGAATACAATACAAGTGCAATGGAATTATCATAAAAAGCTGTAAGAAAATGTGTGAAATTAGTGTGTGTCTATATGCAACCAAGACTGGGGAGAATTTGCCATCCAATATGAGTTGAGCACACGAGAAACTAATTTGCGTGGCAACCAATTTTGTGCAACCGAATTTGTTATTACAACTAATTGACTATTCAGTCACAATGGACTGAATAGTTTAAGTTAGCCTGAAACAAATCGGGCTGCCTCTTTAACCTAACCTAACCTATAACCAATTGTGTTTGGAATAATTGTGAATATATTTGTTTGGATAACTAATATATGGGTACACTGAAAAAACAGTGAACCCTTTTCCATTGCAAAATGAACTAAACTGTAGTAATATTGACCATGATTTAGCCCTTAAGATTTTTTTCAACTTGTCTAGTTTATAATTTTCTTAAATTTTAGTTCACATATAACATTGTATTTTAGTTCATTTTTACAACACCATAAGATTTATATACCCCTACTAAGTTAAAAAGTCAGTATTATTGTGGTTTACTTGCTTATTTTGTGGGAAACCCGATAATAAAATTTGGTTAACAGTCTTTTTAAAATGTCGACGACTAAACTATTTTTAAATCAATCATTCCACAGTACAGAGAAATTAAATAATTAAAGGAACAACAAACCGTTTTACTATTATGAAAATTTTCATACATTAAAAATAAACTTTCTTTAAGCAAAAGTACTTTATTATAAAAACTTATGATGAAAGTTCTTAATACAATGTTTTTTGTGAATAAAAATTATGACCATGTGGAACAGAGAGTAGTTCATTTGAACCCGCTGTTTGGACATTTTGACTTATCCTTTTTTTATTCATCGTAGGTAGTTTTTTCACATATCTTGCTGGAAAAAATGGAAACAAAAATGAAAATTGTTAAAAATTAACACCATGTAATGAAATATAATTTTTAATTCTTCATTTTAGCTTGTAACTTACCATATTTGGGGCATTTTATCAAATGGTGTAAAGAATTCAACTTTTCTTTGGAAAACATATCTCATAAAATTTGTACCTGAAACAATTAGAGAAATAATGAAGTATTCTAAATAAACTCATAAAACTGTGTTGTTATCGATGTGAAGGATATAGTAAAATAAATATTCTAGTTGAAAGAAAGCCAAAGTTTTAATATACAACTTACCAATTCTCTATTAAATTGTACGCTGAGGGGAAATATAAAAAGTTATCCAAATTTATTTGGGTTACTCTGAAATTAAATATTAAATAAAATTATTAAATAACTTTTCAAAAAATCTAATGAAAAAAATAATAATATGCATTAAAAACCAAATATTCTTGACAACCCTAGACAGTCATCATTCATCAAAATGACGACACGTAATTTCATTTTCGATTTAAAATACATTTTATTGGGAAATGGTGAATTTAAGTTATACTAATTCGACCGTTTTATGATTTTTTGTTTTATACTACTTAAAACCAAATTGAATAAGAAAATAAACTCTAGTTTGGTTCATTTTTTCGCTCACTATGAAAATTTTAGCGTCTTGAAATGAGCCGTAGTCAAAATGACGAAGGCTGACGTTAATGTACAAAAAATAAGGATGACTGTCCAGGGCTAAAAGAAAGTTAAAGAATCCTTACCAATTCACTATTAAATTACAGGCAAAGGAGTACTAAAAATTTGTCCAAATGTTTAAGGGGTTATTCTGAAATTAAATTTTTGTTTTTACATTAAAAATATTACATTGGTTTCCCAAACATTTGATTAAAAGAAATACTAAAATAAGGCATTAAAAACCTGTAATTTTGATGATAAAAAGGTCACAAAAACGTAAATATTCTAGTTAAAATAAAGCCAATTTTTAAAAGAAATCTTACCAATTCTCTATTTTTTATTTGTTCGAATCCATCTGGAGTTATATAAAATATAAGAAAAATATTATCAAATTCTATCGTACATATTGATTTTTAACTTACGGTTTTCAAGAGTATTTCCTAGAGCCAATAAGGATTTCAGCTTAATTAGCAGTAAGTAAGAATATTCCAGAAAATTACCATTACAAGGCCTGTCTACCTGCAAATGAAAATAATTATTTTTAATATATTGAAATTTTGGTTTTATTAAAAACGGACAAAATACCGTTTATAGAAAAACTTACCACTATGAAAAATCCATCCAGTAGGTACATTATTGGAATCATATCCATGGACTAATGGGACGTTATTGAAATTATTCTCAGAATATATTTGAAATAAAAAATATTATAAAATTAGACATAATTTCCACTTGTCAGTATAGCATTTAGAATTTAAGGTGGATATTAAGTTCGAGTTTAGCGGCTAAAATCGCAATTTTCATGATAAGTTTTCTTTAATAATCCATTATAAAAAAATAATCTTTATAAAAAACTTGGTTTGGGCTATTCTCCATCATGTTATATTTAAATTTGTATCGAAGACGTATAATTTTATACTTTTCTTAGTGATTTATTTTTAATTTTAGCGGCTAAACTCGAACTTAGTACTCACCTGTAGGAATTGCTGTAACATAAAAAAATATAGATTCAAAAAACTGGTTGTATCTCCAACCTGTGAACCAGATGTAGAATAAATATAGATCATCCTATTACCACTCATGTTGTATATTTTTTATGTAAATCAATTAAAAATCCGCACTAATTTTAAACTATTAACAGAAATATACAGTTCCTTAATCTGTTATTTGTTTTTATTAATAAAAAGCGTTTTTGGTTTCTATAACATCACATCATTCACTTCTCAGTTTCTAAAATGTTTCGAAATAAAAGTATTTTCATTAATAAACACCAATACCGTACGTACAATTTTGCAAAATTAAATCCACACGTGCACTTCATAAATGCATCAACAGAACTGAATGCAGCAATAAAACTCAAAGACACAAATAGTCATAAAGGATACATACCTGCCGTAAAGAAAAACAACTCCACACACACACATACGATCTCTTTCTGATCTCGCTATTGCAAGAAAACAACTCTCACCACAAAAGATACTAACAACAAACAAGGAACGTTCCATTATTAGTAGTATGTCCAAGTAAGGCAGTTTATTATCCGTTTCTATTTCCATCGTAAAACTTATGCTTTTATGGTCTCCTGATACTTGTTAATTACAATTATTAAAATCTTTAATTATTTATAAAAAAATTTGTAAACTAAAACCAATAGCTGTTATTAGCATAAACCACTAAAATTATTTGCGATTTGAAAAACAATTTTGAGAAAGAATTTTACATGTCATGATTAAAAATTATCAAACCACTTTTATTATAATCGACTCCTGATGAAGCAATTCAATGTAATTGCGAAATATTGAAAAATAAAGAAACCAATACATACAAAAAACGATCTCAAGCTTGATTTATTGAATTCTTTACAAAGACGGCGAAGTGGATCGTTGTTTTCAAAGTTCGTTCGAAAGTATTCAATGTGGAGCAGTTCAAAGTTGCGGGTAGGTCTAAAGGGTACATTGAATGATATGCTGTTAATAAGGAAGTCAGATTTAAATCTTCCGTTAATTAAATCAACCATAACAAAACAGAACTGAATGCAGCAATTAAACTCAAAGACACAAATAGTCATAAAGGATACATACCTGCCGTAAAGAAAAACAACTCCACACACACACACGCATACGATCTCTTTCTGATCTCGCTATTGCAAGAAAACAACTCTCACCACAAAAGATACTAACAACACATATATACGAAATATAAGAAAAATATTATCAAATTCTATCGTACATATTGATTTTTAACTTACGGTTTTCAAGAGTATTTCCTAGAGCCAATAAGGATTTCAGCTTAATTAGCAGTAAGTAAGAATATTCCAGAAAATTACCATTACAAGGCCTGTCTACCTGCAAATGAAAATAATTATTTTTAATATATTGAAATTTTGGTTTTATTAAAAACGGACAAACTACCGTTTATAGAAAAACTTACCACAATGAAAAATCCATCCAGTAGGTACATTATTGGAATCATATCCATGGACTAATGGGACGTTATTGAAATTATTCTCAGAATATATTTGAAATAAAAAATATTATAAAATTAGACATAATTTCCACTTGTCAGTATAGCATTTAGAATTTAAGGTGGATATTAAGTTCGAGTTTAGCGGCTAAAATCGCAATTTTCATGATAAGTTTTCTTTAATAATCCATTATAAAAAAATAATCTTTATAAAAAACTTGGTTTGGGGTATTCTCCATCATGATATATTTAAATTTGTATCGAAGACGTATAATTTTAGCGGCTAAACTCGAACTTAGTACTCACCTGTAGGAATTGCTGTAACATAAAAAAATATAGATTCAAAAAACTGGTTGCATCTCCAACCTGTGAACCAGATGTAGAATAAATATAGATCATCCTATTACCACTCATGTTGTATATTTTTTATGTAAATCAATTAAAAATCCGCACTAATTTTAAACTATTAACAGAAATATACAGTTCCTTAATCTGTTATTTGTTTTTTATTAATAAAAAGCGTTTTTGTTTCTCTAACATCACATCATTCACTTCTCAGTTTCTAAAATGTTTCGAAATAAAAGTATTTTCATTAATAAACACCAATACCGTACGTACAATTTTGCAAAATTAAATCCACACGTGCACTTCATAAATGCATCAACAGAACTGAATGCAGCAATAAAACTCAAAGACACAAATAGTCATAAAGGATACATACCTGCCGTACAGAAAAACAACTCCACACACACACACACACATACGATCTCTTTCTGATCTCGCTATTGCAAGAAAACAACTCTCACCACAAAAGATTGCCCAGCAAAAAAAATTGGAAGTTCTTCCAAAGGCACAACTTTAAAAGCACTTCCAGAAGATGCACTCTCAATGATGTTCTTTATTTTGACTACCCAGGAAGTTCTTTCAATTCAATTTTTTTATAACTTGGTTTTTTTCATACTTTTAATGGATAATTTTAACTTTGTTTGTTTAAAATAGTTTAAAAACAGAGTAAGAATTCATAAAATAATACAAATCATTTAAAATTTGTCGACAAAAATGCTAAATCCAATCTGAAAAAATTGTGAATTTTTGAAAATATTTGAGGTCAAACCTTTCCGACAAGAAGCGTTAGAATCCATTAAAAATTATTATAAAATTAAAAATTATAAAAATTATTTATTTGACAAAATATCACAGTATTATTTAATTTATATCCAAAATATTGAATTCGGGTCACACCTAAAGAAGTGATGCAAATTCTGTGCAACGGCTGTTGAAATGGAGGACTTCCGTCCTATGACAAGCCCATGTTAAATTCATCGCTTCTGCGTCAATTTTGCACCACTTCCGGATCCAAAAAGAACATTTTCATTACTTTTTTGGCGACGCTTTTTTTGCTGGGTGTCTCTAGAATCAAAACAACCAACAGCAACAACAAACACAAACAATCAAAACAAACTCCCTCATATGATGCAATGATTTAATTACTCCCTTCTCACTTCATTTTCCAGTAGCACGTTTATTGCTTAGTTGGAATTCTATCTATAAGTTAAGGTAAAATATATACCAAATTTATGAGGAATTTATAAAAAATTATATACACCCGCCAAGGATTATATTAACTACTTTTTATTCTACTTTATCTAAAATTTTCAATGTGAGGAAAAACACTCCAACTTATAATAAAAAGGGAAATAATCTGTAGGTAGCCATCATACGAATCGGTAATGTCGTTAAGTTAATTTTTACTACAAACATTTTTTATTAGTAAATTGTCCATATTTCGTAGTAAGATTTTTATATTGCCCATGTATTTTTATAATAGAATCAACGATGCATTAACTACTGTGTTGGAAATTTATTTAAGGAAAAATCCTTCCCATTTCGAAATTAGTGAACTAAAAAACATTTACTGAATTTTTATAAGTTTTCCTTTAGCTAAGTTAATTTTCGTTGTGGCTACGAAAAATGAACTATATTACAGTAAATTTTTTGAACTAAGTGGAAGTTAAAATGGTCTTTAAATTTACAAGATACTGTGTAATAAATTTATCTATCTCCCAAATTCAAGTTAATCGGAGAAGGTTAGATTTTGCTCCATTTTTTGTAAAGGGACGTCACTTTCTCTGCAAATTCCAAGAAAATCTGTAAACTTTCCTTCGTTTCATAGTGTGGGGCAAGGAGAAGGTTCCCGTCCAAATACCCAAAAATCAAGTGCACCATATTGATTTCATAACCTTCCCCTGCGACCTTCGTAAATTTCAAGTAAACCTGAGAATTCTAGTTTTTTCTTCAGTTTAAGAGGGGGTTTCCCTCCCCGCCACAATATCGAAAATTGATATAGCGTATATTGCGTAGACGTCCCAGAAAATCTCAAGCAAATTATAAGCCCAATTTTTAAACAGCAGGGCAAGGGGAGGCCCCTCTTCCCTTCCGAATATCACAAAATCAGTTATCCATTAGGTTATAATAATATAACCTACCCTACATCCTCTGTAAATTTCAAGTAAATTGGAAAAGTTCAATTGTTTCACGGTATGTACTCGTACTTGAGGAGAAATGAGGCTCCCTGTACCCTTTTAATTTTCCCCGACCAAATATTAAAAAATCTTATACTTCATATAAACAAGAAAATTGTATTCACTGATAGCAAAGCATCCCTGTACCCTTTTAATTTTCCCCGATCAAATATTAAACAATCTTATACCTCATATAAATTTCAAGTTCTCTGTAAAATATCAGTACTTTAAAAAAAGTCGGACAAAACTCGAAAAATAAAGTAGCTGTTCTTTGCATAGACGTCGTTTCAACCTTCCCTGAAAATTTCAAGCAAATCGGATAATTTTGTTCCAATTTTCACCACATGATTACCCTCTACATTCCCCGAACATTTTTCATGTGAAAGAATAAAATTATTTTATAACAAAAGCAACTGCGATGAATTCAAGTTATAAGTTTTTGTTATGTGCGCTGTATGTAAAAAAAAAATTTCCCGCTTTTCCGTTGAAAGGTTTCTTGAATTTTCTTTGCTATAAACCTTACGGAGCCCGAGACCTTTCAAACGACTGCGTTATGCCCCTATTACATCATTTCTGTAATACATGACTTTAATAACGAAAACATAAAGCTCCAGTTGTACAGAATAGGTGTACAAAAAGCTGGGAATAAACTCGTCAATGGTTAAATAAAAACTTCCACAAATAATAGTTATTTCCATACTAAAGAAAAAATGGAATACATTTCTCATTTGCCTCAAATCAAAGCTATCTGTAATATGCAACTTGTTATAGTAACAAGTATGACAAAACTCTTGGTAATTTCTGTTAAGCTTTATGTTTTCGTTATTAAATGTCATGTATAACAGAAATGATGTAATAGGGGCATAAAGCTGTACCTGCGATAAATGGGAAATATATCCAGCTTTCGCTTGTCATAAGTAAACTTATGTCATCGAGCTTTTAACAAAAATTTAGTTTATTGTTTTAGTTCAAGTTATCGCGAATGATGGACAGGTTTTTTCAGTTTTTTTTATAGCAAAATTCCATAGTATGTTCTGAGATAAGTGGGAAATGTATTCCACAAATGTGGACTAAAGCAAATTTGGAATACAATACAAGTGCAATGGAATTATCATAAAAAGCTGTAAGAAAATGTGTGAAATTAGTGTGTGTCTATATGCAACCAAGACTGGGGAGAATTTGCCATCCAATATGAGTTGAGCACACGAGAAACTAATTTGCGTGGCAACCAATTTTGTGCAACCGAATTTGTTATTACAACTAATTGACTAATCAGTCACAATGGACTGAATAGTTTAAGTTAGCCTGAAACAAATCGGGCTGCCTCTTTAACCTAACCTAACCTATAACCAATTGTGTTTGGAATAATTGTGAATATATTTGTTTGGATAACTAATATATGGGTACACTGAAAAAACAGTGAACCCTTTTCCATTGCAAAATGAACTAAACTGTAGTAATATTGACCATGATTTAGCCCTTAAGATTTTTTTCAACTTGTCTAGTTTATAATTTTCTTAAATTTTAGTTCACATATAACATTGTATTTTAGTTCATTTTTACAACACCATAAGATTTATATACCCCTACTAAGTTAAAAAGTCAGTATTATTGTGGTTTACTTGCTTATTTTGTGGGAAACCCGATAATAAAATTTGGTTAACAGTCTTTTTAAAATGTCGACGACTAAACTATTTTTAAATCAATCATTCCACAGTACAGAGAAATTAAATAATTAAAGGAACAACAAACCGTTTTACTATTATGAAAATTTTCATACATTAAAAATAAACTTTCTTTAAGCAAAAGTACTTTATTATAAAAACTTATGATGAAAGTTCTTAATACAATGTTTTTTGTGAATAAAAATTATGACCATGTGGAACAGAGAGTAGTTCATTTGAACCCGCTGTTTGGACATTTTGACTTATCCTTTTTTTATTCATCGTAGGTAGTTTTTTCACATATCTTGCTGGAAAAAATGGAAACAAAAATGAAAATTGTTAAAAATTAACACCATGTAATGAAATATAATTTTTAATTCTTCATTTTAGCTTGTAACTTACCATATTTGGGGCATTTTATCAAATGGTGTAAAGAATTCAACTTTTCTTTGGAAAACATATCTCATAAAATTTGTACCTGAAACAATTAGAGAAATAATGAAGTATTCTAAATAAACTCATAAAACTGTGTTGTTATCGATGTGAAGGATATAGTAAAATAAATATTCTAGTTGAAAGAAAGCCAAAGTTTTAATATACAACTTACCAATTCTCTATTAAATTGTACGCTGAGGGGAAATATAAAAAGTTATCCAAATTTATTTGGGTTACTCTGAAATTAAATATTAAATAAAATTATTAAATAACTTTTCAAAAAATCTAATGAAAAAAATAATAATATGCATTAAAAACCAAATATTCTTGACAACCCTAGACAGTCATCATTCATCAAAATGACGACACGTAATTTCATTTTCGATTTAAAATACATTTTATTGGGAAATGGTGAATTTAAGTTATACTAATTCGACCGTTTTATGATTTTTTGTTTTATACTACTTAAAACCAAATTGAATAAGAAAATAAACTCTAGTTTGGTTCATTTTTTCGCTCACTATGAAAATTTTAGCGTCTTGAAATGAGCCGTAGTCAAAATGACGAAGGCTGACGTTAATGTACAAAAAATAAGGATGACTGTCCAGGGCTAAAAGAAAGTTAAAGAATCCTTACCAATTCACTATTAAATTACAGGCAAAGGAGTACTAAAAATTTGTCCAAATGTTTAAGGGGTTATTCTGAAATTAAATTTTTGTTTTTACATTAAAAATATTACATTGGTTTCCCAAACATTTGATTAAAAGAAATACTAAAATAAGGCATTAAAAACCTGTAATTTTGATGATAAAAAGGTCACAAAAACGTAAATATTCTAGTTAAAATAAAGCCAATTTTTAAAAGAAATCTTACCAATTCTCTATTTTTTATTTGTTCGAATCCATCTGGAGTTATATAAAATATAAGAAAAATATTATCAAATTCTATCGTACATATTGATTTTTAACTTACGGTTTTCAAGAGTATTTCCTAGAGCCAATAAGGATTTCAGCTTAATTAGCAGTAAGTAAGAATATTCCAGAAAATTACCATTACAAGGCCTGTCTACCTGCAAATGAAAATAATTATTTTTAATATATTGAAATTTTGGTTTTATTAAAAACGGACAAAATACCGTTTATAGAAAAACTTACCACTATGAAAAATCCATCCAGTAGGTACATTATTGGAATCATATCCATGGACTAATGGGACGTTATTGAAATTATTCTCAGAATATATTTGAAATAAAAAATATTATAAAATTAGACATAATTTCCACTTGTCAGTATAGCATTTAGAATTTAAGGTGGATATTAAGTTCGAGTTTAGCGGCTAAAATCGCAATTTTCATGATAAGTTTTCTTTAATAATCCATTATAAAAAAATAATCTTTATAAAAAACTTGGTTTGGGCTATTCTCCATCATGTTATATTTAAATTTGTATCGAAGACGTATAATTTTATACTTTTCTTAGTGATTTATTTTTAATTTTAGCGGCTAAACTCGAACTTAGTACTCACCTGTAGGAATTGCTGTAACATAAAAAAATATAGATTCAAAAAACTGGTTGTATCTCCAACCTGTGAACCAGATGTAGAATAAATATAGATCATCCTATTACCACTCATGTTGTATATTTTTTATGTAAATCAATTAAAAATCCGCACTAATTTTAAACTATTAACAGAAATATACAGTTCCTTAATCTGTTATTTGTTTTTATTAATAAAAAGCGTTTTTGGTTTCTATAACATCACATCATTCACTTCTCAGTTTCTAAAATGTTTCGAAATAAAAGTATTTTCATTAATAAACACCAATACCGTACGTACAATTTTGCAAAATTAAATCCACACGTGCACTTCATAAATGCATCAACAGAACTGAATGCAGCAATAAAACTCAAAGACACAAATAGTCATAAAGGATACATACCTGCCGTAAAGAAAAACAACTCCACACACACACATACGATCTCTTTCTGATCTCGCTATTGCAAGAAAACAACTCTCACCACAAAAGATACTAACAACAAACAAGGAACGTTCCATTGCCCAGCAAAAAAATTTGGAAGTTCTTCCAAAGGCACAACTTTAAAAGCACTTCCAGAAGATGCATTCCCAATGATGTTCTTTATTTTAACTACCCAGGAAGTTCTTTCAATTCAATTTTTTTATAACTTGGTTTTTTCATACTTTTAATGGATAATTTTAACTTTTTTTGTTTCAAATAGTTTAAAAACAGAGTAAGAATTCATAAAATAATAAAGATCATTTAAAATTTGTCAACAAAAATGCTAAATCCAATCTGAAAAAATTGTGAATTTTTTTAAATATTTGAGGTCAAACCTTTCCGACAAGAAGCGTTAGAATCCATTAAAAATTATTATAAAATTAAAAATTATAAAAATTATTTATTTGACAAAATATCACAGTATTATTTAATTTATATCCAAAATATTGAATTCGGGTCACACCTAAAGAAGTGATGCAAATTCTGTGCAACGGCTGTTGAAATGGAGGACTTCCGTCCTATGACAAGCCCATGTTAAATTCATCGCTTCTGCGTCAATTTTGCACCACTTCCGGATCCAAAAAGAACATTTTCATTACTTTTTTGGCGACGCTTTTTTTGCTGGGTGTCTCTAGAATCAAAACAACCAACAGCAATAACAAACACAAACAATCAAAACAAACTCCCTCATATGATGCAATGATTTAATTACTCCCTTCTCACTTCATTTTCCAGTAGCACGTTTATTGCTTAGTTGGAATTCTAAGTTAAGGTAAAATATATACCAAATTTATAAAAAATTATATACACCCGCCAAGGATTATATTAACTACTTTTTATTCTACTTTATCTAAAATTTTCAATGTGAGGAAAAACACTCCAACTTATAATAAAAAGGGAAATAATCTGTAGGTAGCCATCATACGAATCGGTAATGTCGTTAAGTTAATTTTTACTACAAAAATTTTTTATTAGTAAATTGTCCATATTTCGTAGTAAGATTTTTATATTGCCCATGTATTTTTATAATAGAATCAACGATGCATTAACTACTGTGTTGGAAATTTATTTAAGGAAAAATCCTTCCCATTTCGAAATTAGTGAACTAAAAAACATTTACTGAATTTTTATAAGTTTTCCTTTAGCTAAGTTAATTTTCGTTGTGGCTACGAAAAATGAACTATATTACAGTACATTTTTTGAACTATGTGGAAGTTAAAATGGTCCTTAAATTTAAATTTTTTTCCTGTGTAATAAATTTAATCATCTTCTCCCAAATTCAAGTAAATCGGAGAAGGTTAGATTTTGCTCCATTTTTTGTAAAGGGACGTCACTTTCTCTGCAAATTCCAAGAAAATCTGTAAACTTTCCTTCGTTTCATAGTGTGGGGCAAGGAGAAGGTTTCCGTCCAAATACCCAAAAATCAAGTGCACCATATTGATTTCATAACCTTCCCCTGTGGCCTTCGTAAATTTCAAGTAAACCTGAGAATTCTAGTTTTTTCTTCAGTTTAAGAGGGGGTTTCCCTCCCCGCCACAATATCGAAAATTGATATAGCGTATATTGCGTAGACGTCCCAGAAAATCTCAAGCAAATTATAAGCCCAATTTTTAAACAGCAGGGCAAGGGGAGGCCCGTCTTCCCTTCCGAATATCACAAAATCAGATATCCATTAGGTTATAATAATATAACCTACCCTACATCCTCTGTAAATTTCAAGTAAATTGGAAAAGTTCAATTGTTTCACGGTATGTACTCGTACTTGAGGAGAAATGAGGCTCCCTGTACCCTTTTAATTTTCCCCGACCAAATTTTAAAAAATCTTATACTTCATATAAACAAGAAAATTGTATTCACTGATAACAAAGCATCCCTGTACCCTTTTAATTTTCCCCGATCAAATATTAAAAAATCTTATACCTCATATAAATTTCAAGTTCTCTGTAAAATATCAGTACTTTAAAAAAAGTTGGTCAAAAGGGAGACCCCCCTCCTCGGACAAATCTCGAAAAATAAAGTAGCTGTTCTTTGCATAGACGCCGCTTCATCCAGTTGTACAGAATAGGTGTACAAAAAGCTGGGAATAAACTCGTCAATGGTTAAATAAAAACTTCCACAAATAATAGTTATTTCCATACTAAAGAGAAAATGGAATACATTTCTCATTTACCTCAAATCAAAGCTATCTGTAATATGCAACTTGTTATAGTAACAAGTATGACAAAACTCTTGGTAATTTCTGTTAAGCTTTATGTTTTCGTTATTAAATTTCATGTATAACAGAAATGATGTAATAGGGGCATAAAGCTGTACCTGCGATAAATGGGAAATATATCCAGCTTTCGCTTGTCATAAGTAAACTTATGTCATCGAGCTTTTAACAAAAATTTAGTTTATTGAAAAAAATTTGTTTTAGTTCAGGTTATCGCGAATGATGGACAGGTTTTTTCAGTTTTTTTTATAGCAAAATTCCATAGTATGTTCTGAGATAAGTGGGAAATGTATTCAACAAATGTGGACTAAAGCAAATTTGGAATACAATACAAGTGCAATGGAATTATCATAAAAAGCTGTAAGAAAATGTGTGAAATTAGTGTGTGTCTATATGCAAACAAGACTGGGGAGAATTTGCCATCCAATATGAGTTATTACAACTAATTGACTATTCAGTCACAATGGACTGAATAGTTTAAGTTAGCCTGAAACAAATCGGGCTGCCTCTTTAACCTAACCTAACCTATAACCAATTGTGTTTGGAATAATTGTGAATATATTTGTTTGGATAACTAATATATGGGTACACTGAAAAAACAGTGAACCCTTTTCCATTGCAAAATGAAATAAACTGTAGCAATATTGACCATGATTTAGCCCTTAAGATTTTTTTCAACTTGTCTAGTTTATAATTTTCTTAAATTTTAGTTCATCTATAACATTGTATTTTAGTTCATTTTTACAACACCATAAGATTTATATACCCCTACTAAGTTAAAAAGTCAGTATTATTTTGGTTTACTTGCTTATTTTGTGGGAAACCCGATAATAAAATTTGGTTAACAGTCTCTTTAAAATGTCGACGACTAAACTATTTTTAAATCAATCATTCCACAGTCCAGAGAAATTAAATAATTAAAGGAACAACAAACCGTTTTGCTATTATGAAAATTTTCATACATTAAAATTAAACTTTCTTTAAGCAAAAGTACTTTATTATAAAAACTTATGATGAAAGTTCTTAATACAATGTTTTTTGTGAATAAAAATTATGACCACGTGGAACAGAGAGTAGTTCATTTGAACCCGCTGTTTGGACATTTTGACTTATCCTTTTTTTATTCATCGTAGGTAGTTTTTTCACATATCTTGCTGGAAAAAATGGAAACAAAAATGAAAATTGTTAAAAATTAGCACCATGTATTGAAATATAATTTTTAATTCTTCATTTTAGCTTGTAACTTACCATATTTGGGGCATTTTATCAAATGGTGTAAAGAATTCAACTTTTCTTTGGAAAACATATCTCATAAAATTTGTACCTGAAACAATTAGAGAAATAATGAAGTATTCTAAATAAACTCATAAAACTGTGTTGTTATCGATGTGAAGGATATAATAAAATAAATATTCTAGTTGAAAGAAAGCCAAAGTTTTAATATAAAACTTACCAATTCTCTATTAAATTGTACGCTGAGGGGAAATATAAAAAGTTGTCCAAATTTATTGGGGTTACTCTGAAATTAAATATTAAATAAAATTATTAAATAAGTTTTCAAAAAATCTAATGAAAAAAATAATAATATGCATTAAAAACCAAATATTCTTGATAACCATAGACAGTCATCATTCATCAAAATGACGACACGTAATTTCATTTTCGATTTAAAATGCATTTTATTGGAAAATGGTGAATTTAAGTTATACTAATTCGACCGTTTTATGATTTTTTGTTTTATACTACTTAAAACCAAATTGAATGAGAAAATAAACTCAAGTTTGGTTCACTTTTTCGCTTACGATGAAAATTTTAGCGTCTTGAAATGAGCCGTAGTCAAAATGACGAAGGCTGACGTTAATGTACAAAAAATAAGGATGGCTGTCCAGGGCTAAAAGAAAGTTAAAGAATCCTTACCAATTCACTATTAAATTACAGGCAAAGGAGTACTAAAAATTTGTCCAAATGTTTAAGGGGTTATTCTGCAATTAAATATTTGTTTTTACATTAAAAATATTACATTGGTTTCCAAAAAATTTGATTAAAGAAATACTACAATAAGGCATTAAAACCTGTAATTTTGATGATAAAAAGGTCACAAAAACGTAAATATTCCAGTTAAAATAAAGCCAATTTTTAAAAGAAAACTTACCAATTCTCTATTTTTTATTTGTTCGAATCCATCTGGAGTTGCTCTGAAATTAAATATTGTTTTTACAACAAAGAAACACATTAAACTGGTTTCCAAAAAAATTAATTAACAAATAATAATATACATAAAAAATATTCTTTTTAAAAGAAAGTCATATTAAAAAAATACTTACCAATTTATGAATAAACTATACGCTGAGATATAACAACAATTTTCCAAATTCATCTGGAATTGAATATTAATTTTTTACATAGAATAATAAAAATTTCAATACACTTTCAATTTCAACATATTTTCCTAAATATTCGTAATAACTGTTTTCTAAACTACCGATAAAATATTAATAACTTTCAAACAAATTTTTAACTACCAGTTAAGAAATTTTTTAAGGAAATTTCCATCGTATTTTGTAGGCCATGAACTAAACGATTGCTACTTAGAATTTGTAAAATTTTCTTCCGAGTAGTTAATTTTCGTTGAAGATGCGAAAAATGAACTAAAATTCTGGAAAATTCTTGTAATAAATTATTGTAAAAATTTTCTTAAATTTACGATACACTTTTTTTCTGTGTAGATGCCGAAAAATAGGATTAAGGGATTGTAGCTACACCGAAAGAATTTTTTTTTTGTAAAGAGAACGAACAATTTCGTTAAAAGTACGAAATATTCCGTTCTTTTTACGAAGAAAAGTTCTTACAAATTTTTCGTAGTTTGCAAGAAACAACTTCGTACATTATACTTTATATTAACTTTGTCATTCCGCTTGTAACACATCGAAATATTGCTCTAAGGCCCCATAAAGTATATATATTCTGGGTCGTGGTGAAATTCTGAGTCGATCTAAGCATGTCCGCACGTCCGTCCGTCCGCCTGTTGAAGTCACGCTAGGTTAGGTTAGGTTAAAGTGGCAGTCCGATTAAGATTCAGGCTCACTTAGACTATTCAGTCCATTGTGATACCACATTAACTAAAAGTACCTATTACATATGGGCACTTCTAGTTTTAACTGCTGAACCTTCTTGATTATTTTTCTTTGTTGAACCAACCAGATTGTTCCAAAAACATTAGCAGACGGCTTAAGTTAACGTTTTCCAGATCCGCCAGTAATCTGAAGCTATATGCTCCTAAAAGTTGCTTGCGCTTTACACAAAATGCAGGACACTCACACAAGAGGTGTTTAATTGATTCTCTTTCCTCCGCATCATGACAGCTCATACAATAGTCATTATACTTCGCGCCAATAGTTTTTGCAAAATCGGCTATCAGGCAGCGACCCGTTATAGCAGATATCAGGAGTGATATCTGACGTCTCGAGAACATTAGCATATCTAGTGTGCGGTTTAAGTTGAAATGGGGCCATATTTGCTTGGTGTCGTTACAACCCTTGCAATTCTCCCATCGAACATTTGCCATCATAACAGCCTTCTCACGCAGCATGAGCTTGCAGGTAGCTGGGGGCATACCAACAAATTCTAGTTCCCCTGGAATATGTAAGGTAGTCCCTAGCCTTGCCAACTCATCCGCTTCGCAGTTCCCCGGTATGTTCCTATGGCCAGGCACCCATATTAGGTGAATATTGTACTGCTCAGCCATCTCATTGAGAGATTTGCGGCAGTCTATGGCCGTTTTCGAGTTGAGGAACACAGAGTCCAAGGATTTTATTGCAGGTTGACTGTCTGAGTATATATTAATGCCCACATTTTTTGGAACATTACTTCTCAGCCAATTCGCCACCTCTCTTATTGCTAATATTTCAGCCTGAAAAACACTACAGTGATTAGGTAATCTTTTCGCTATTCGAAGTTCCAGATCATTAGAATATACTCCGAACCCCACTTGTCCATCCAATTTGGAGCCATCAGTGTAGAAATCAATATATTCTTTATTCCCCGGGGTCTGTGTGCACCACGCCTCACTGTTGGGGATTAGAGTCTCAAACTTTTTGTCGAAAAGTGGACTCGCCAAAGTGTAATCCACTACGTTAGGCACATCTGGCATTATTTTGAGGACAGAACTGTGACCGTAACCTTTTTCCGACCACAGCGATAGCTCGCGCAACCGCAAAGCCGTTGTTGCAGCTGACTGTTTGGCCAAAATGTCTAAAGGCAATAGATGCAGCATGACATTAAGGGAATTTGTTCCTGTCTTGCTGAATGCGCCTGAAATACACAAACACGCCATAGGCTGAACTTTATCTAAACAAGTCGGTTTCTGAAGTGCCGGCCACCAGACTACAACACCATATAGCATTATAGGTCTAACTACTGCCGTGTATAGCCAATGCACATTTTTTGGTTTTAGTCCCCACTTTTTTCCTATTGCTTTTTGCACGAGTACAAAGCTACAGTTGCCTTTCTCGCCATTTCTTCAATATTAAGCTTAAAGTTCAGCTTCCTGTCCCAAATAACGCCAAGGTATTTTGCACAATCACCAAAGGGAATTTCAATACCCCCTAAGGAAATAGGCCTAACCGTGGGAGTTTTGCGATCTTTGCAGAACATGACTAATTCGAGCTCGGATGGACATTATTGAACGCCCCTTCGATGTCTAGAAACGCCACGATTGTGTATTCTTTGACAGATAGTGAGCTTTCAATAAAGCTGACTAGTTCATGTAGTGCGGTCTCAGTAGACCTGCCCTTCGAGTATGCATGCTGTCGTTTCGAGAACAAGCTTGAATCCACGCTAGTTCTAAGATACATGTCTATCATCCTCTCCAGGGTCTTAAGTAGGAATGAGGATAAGCTGATTGGTCGGAAATCCTTCGCACGCGAGTGAGAGGCTTTTTCTGCTTTAGGTATGAAGACGACTTTTGTTTCCCTCCACTTTTCTGGAAAAAATGCTAAGTTTACACATCTTTTATATACCACCGTCAACCAGGGGATAATTCTTTCAGCCACTGCCTGTAACCCCGCCGGAGTAATTCCATCAGTTCCGGGGGTTTCAATGGTCCAAAGCTATTTAAATCCCATTTTATTCTAGACACAATTTCCTCGATAGGAAATGATCGCTGAGCCTCTGTTACACCGCCGGAACATGGTTCAACCGTCTGATTTCCAGGAAAATGTGTGTCCAATAGTACCTCCAGCGTCTCCTCACTGGACGTTGTCCAATTGCCCTCCGATGTTTTAATGAAACCTGGAGCGGAGTTGGTGGATGCTAGAACCTTCCGTAGTCTGGAAGCCTCGGACGTATTCTCAATACTGCTACAGTAATCATTCCAAGAGTTATGCTGAGCCTTTCTCAGTTCTCGCTTGTATCCTCTCAGATTCTTCTTGTAAGCGTCCCAGTCCTCAGGGGCTCTGGTGGACTTTGCCTTGTTAAAGAGCTTCCTGCAGGATTTCCTCATATTACTTAATTCCGTAGACCACCATGATGGTCGATGTTTCCCCCTTGGCTTTCCTCTAGGGCATGCAGCTTTCAGTGAGATGTTGAAGGCCTTAGTAATCCGCTCCACTGCGTGTTCGATATCTTGCACATTTCTCATATTTGTCTCTGTTATTGCCGGTATCATCATATTGAACGATTCCCTATACCTATTCCAGTCAGCATTCCTAACATTTGGCGGAAATATGGTCTTGGTGATATGAACATCAAATTTGAAACTGATGTAGCGATGATCTGAGAAGCTGTGTTCACTTAAAACCTGCCACTCAGATATCATTTCATTCAGTTCTTGCGAGGCCAAGGTAATGTCCAAAACCTCTTGCCTGTTTTTAGTGACAAAGGTTGGGGCATCTCCCTTGTTGCAAACTACCAGATTAGTACGCAAACTAAACTCTATTAGCGACTCTCCCCTTGCATTAGTATCACTACTTCCCCATATACTATGATGTGCATTCGCATCGCATCCCATAATGAGTTTCGTCTTTGTTTTCAGTGACTCCTCCACTGAGGTCTTAACGGCATATGGAGGCATCTCCCTGTCATGTCCCATGTAGACCGAAGATACCCAATATTTGCATTTGGCTATTTCTAAACTGGCAACGACAGTGTCTGTATTGCACATTGAAGGAAGCAGAAACAAGTTGAGCTCGTTTTTAGCAATTATACAGGCTCGATTTACATCATTACCAGTATACTGCAATAGTTTAAACCCCGGAGTACTTAATTCACATATTTTTATTCTATAAACATATGGTTCTTGAATAAGAACTATATATATGTCCCCTTTCATCAGGAGAACTTTTAAGGCAGCACATGCAGCCTTACAATGATGAAGATTTATCTGGAGGATCCGTAGGACCATCGAGATTTTCAACAACCGTCACATCAGCCGCTTCAATCGAGTCATCAAGAATGTTCTCTTCAGAGATCTCGGTGACTCTCGCAATAACCATAGGTTCAACTTTGGTGAGTTCTGAGGCAATAGAAACCACCTCTCGCATACGGTGTCTATCCATGTCTTCAACTTTGGTATCTCCTCGACTTCGCAAGAGGATCCGCTTACTTCTGATTCAGACAGTGGCTTGTCCATTTCTGAATCCTTTAGCTGATCGTTTTTATATACCTTCATTTGGATATAATGAAAGCCATAACATACACGGCCCTGGGACTTTGCTAGATGTGGCAAAGACTGAGTGTTCAATATAAACACTGCATGCGGTCTTGGTCCATCCAATTCATCCAAACGGCCAACCTTCCAATCAGCTGTTGGAAGATCTGGATTGCATCGTTTCAGTCTATTTAAAATAGATTCAGGGTCAGAAGGGTTTGCAGGTATCCACGCATGTGCTCTAGGTCTAGCCGGTATGTCTTTCTTCTCGACTAACTCTAGAGCAGCTCCTTCCCAAACTTCACCAATTAGTATCAGAGCAGCTTTAAAACATTCTATAGACCTCTGGTCCTCAAATGCGACTAGCTTAAATCGTCCTTGATGCCAACCAGCCTCTTGGTGTCGAGGATCTGGGCCGGGAAACTTTTCCAGCACCTGTGAGTAGACGACAGACAGAGCATTCTCAATTTCCCCCCATTTTTGCTTTGGAACCATACCGTCCAATGCTCCTTTATTAATGATAGCCATCACAAGGCTGTCTTTAGCAACTGAGGCAAACGATCTTTGATCCCTTTTGGAGGATGGCAGCTCATCGTTCCCTTTTTCCAGTCTCAAGAATTCCTTGAGCCCATTTTAAGGAATCGCTTTGTTTAGCCGACAGCGTGCTTGGGTCGACTGATCCTAACTTCTTTAGGATAAACAAAGCATTTCTGCGTTCCTTGAATCTCTTTCGTGAGGGATTACCTCCTTTTTATGTCGTTACCTTAGAAAAAGTTCGACTTGTCATAGTGTCGCCACCTGTCGACCCGTCTACAGGTCGACTAATTGGGCCTAACTCTTGGTCATTGCCCAAATTTATAACTCCAGTCGATACCCGTCCACTGGGCCCTGAAGTTAGCAACCCAGTGGATGACTTGGAATTTCGCTGCATGGTGGCTTAATATCCCACCACACTTGAAATTCTTAGTAGGTACCTATTACGATGAGTTTATCCGCTATTGAAAAACACGTCCGTTCCGTTCGACGGTTGAATAGTGAATAGAGAATAAGTCACGCTAACTTCCGAACGATTTGGCTTGCAGAGCCTCTCGGAGGAGCAAAATTCATCCGATCCGGTTGAAATTAGGTACATGGTGTTAGTATATGGTCTCTCACAACCATACAAAAATTGCTCCAAATCGGTCCATAATTATATATAGCCCCCATATAAACCGATCCCCACATTTGGCTTGCGGAGCCTCTAAGAGAAGCAAATTTCATCCGATCTGGCTGAAATTTGGTACATGATGTTAGTATATGGTCTCTAACAACCATGCAAAAATTAGTCCATATCGGTTCATAACTATATATAGCCCCCATATAAACCGATCCCCAGATTTGTCCTCCAGATCCTCTTGGAGGAGTAAAATTCATCCGATCCAGTTGAAATTTGGTACATGGTGCTAGTATATGCTCTCTCACAACCTTGCAAAAATTGGTCCATATCGGTCTATAATTATATATAGCCCCCATACAAACCGATCCCGGAGCCTCTTGGAGGGGCAAAATTCATCCCATTCGGTTGAAATTTGGTACATTGCACTAGTAGATGGCCGTTAACAGCCATGCAACAATTGGTCCATATCGGTCTATAGTTATATAGTTATATATAGCCAATCACACAAAAATTGGTCCATATCGCCAAAATAAAAATAATCTACCAAAATGTTATTATATAGAAAATCTTGTCTGAATTTTAGTTCTATAGAAAATTTTATCAAACTTGTATTTCTATGGAGAATTTTATCAAACTGAATTATATATCGCCTTTTTTTAATATATACCCCTATGGACTAACACAATTTAGAAGACGGTGTAAAGAAGTTTTAAGATAACTTACCATCGGCAAGTGTTACCGCAACCCAAGTAATTCGATTGTGGATGACAGTCTTTAACAGAAGTTTCTACGCAATCCATTGTGGAGGGTACATAAGATTCGGCCTGGCCGAACTTACGGCCGTATATACTTACTATATTTTTATATATTATAAGTTCAGTCTATAAAATTTTAGCTAGGGGGGCTATAGAGAAATTGAGGAATCAAAGGTACAACAAGCCTTTATACAACTAAGAATTTTTTCGTGCAAAACAAGTCAATTTTCTATAACCACCAGTATTTTATTTAAGAAAATTATTATTATATTACACAAAACCATGTATGATATACAATAAAGGAAATATTTTTATTCGTACGTTGGATGCAGTTACTAGTCGGTAGTTAGTAATTGCTTCTTCAAAAGAGTAATATTCTATGTTATTAGGACTAAACTAATTAATTTACATTTTCATGTTTTCTATCCATATGAAAGATATATGTGGCATAAGTTGCTATATTCATTGAATTGTCCAATTTCATCGATTTGGGCTAACTTTTGTTGGGCGGATTTATCTTATAAGTATCTGAAATTGCAAAGTTATACAAAATATAAGAAAAATATTATCAAATTCTATCGTACATATTGATTTTTAACTTACGGTTTTCAAGAGTATTTCCTAGCGCCAATAAGGATTTCAGCTTAGTTAGCATTAAACAGTAAGAATATTCCAAAAAATTACCATTACAAGGCCTGTCTACCTGCAAATGAAAATAATTATTTTTAATATATTGAAATTTTGGTTTTATTTAAAACGGACAAAATACCGTTTATAGAAAAACTTACCACATTGAAAAATCCATACAGTAGGTACATTATTGGAATCATATCCATGGACTAATGGGACGTTATTGAAATTATTTTCAGAATATATTTGAAATAAAAAATATTATAAAATTAGACATAATTTCCACTTGTCAGTATAGCATTAAGAATTTAAGATGGATATTAAGTTCGAGTTTAGCGGCTAAAATTGCAATTTTCATGATAAGTTTTCTTTAATAATCCATTATGAAAAAATAATCTTCATAAAAAACTTGGTTTGGGCTATTCTCCATCATGTTATATTTAAATTTGTATCAAAGACGTATAATTTTATACTTTTCTTAGTGATTTATTTTTAATTTTAGCGGCTAAACTCGAACTTAGTACTCACCTGTAGGAATTGCTGTCACATAAAAAATATAGATTCATAAAACTGGTTGCATCTCCAACCTGTGATCCAGATGTAGAATAAATATAGATCATCCTATTACCACTCATGTTGTATATTTTGTTATGTAAATCAATTAAAAATCCGCACTAATTTTAAACTATTAACATAATAATATACACTTCCTTAATCTGTTATTTGTTTTTTATCAATAAGAATTGGTTTGGTTTCTCTAATATCACATCATTCACTTCTCAGTTTCTAAAATGTTTCGAAACAAATGTATTTTCATTAATAAACACCCATACCGTACGTACAATTGTGCAAAATTAAATCCACACGTGCACTTCATAAATACATCAACAGAACTGAATGCAGCAATAAAACTCAAAGACACAAATAGTCATAAAGGATACATGCCTGTCGTAAAGAAAAACAGCTCCACACACACACGATCTCTTTCTGATCTCGCTATTGCAAGAAAACAACTCTCACCACAAAAGATACCAATAACACACAAGGAACATTCCATTGTCTCTGGAATCAAAACAACCAACAACAGCATAAATGACGCAATAACAAACACAAACAATAAAAAAAAACTCCCTCACATGATGCAATGATTTCATTACTCTCTTCTCACTTCATTTTCCAGTAGCACGTTTATTGATTAGTTGGAATTCTATCTATAAGTTAAGGTAAAATATATACCAAATTTATGAGGAATCTATAAAAAATTATATACACCCGCCAAGGATTATATTAACTACTTTTTATTCTACTTTATCTAAAATTTTCATTGTGAGGAAAAACACTCCAACTTATAATAAAGAGGGAAATAATCTGTAGGTAGCCATCATACGAATCGGTAATGTCGTTAAGTTAATTTTTACTACAAAAATTTTTCATACAAAATTTTTTCTGAGTAAATTGTCCATATTTCGTAGTAAGATTTTTATATTGCGCATGTATTTTTATAATAGTTCTCGTTATTAAACGTCATGTATAACAGAAATGATGTAATAGGGGCATAACGTTGTAGCTGCGATAAATGGGAAATATATCCAACTTTCGCTTGTCATAAGTAAACTTATGTCATCGAGCTTTTAACAAAAATTTAGTTTATTGCAAAAAAAAAATTGTTGTAGTTCAGGTTATTGCGAATGATTGACACGTTTTTTCCCAGTTTTTGATAGCAAAATTCCATAGTATGTTCTGAGATAAGTGGGAAATGTATTCCACATTTGTGACTAAAGCAAATTTGCAATACAATACAAGTGCAATGGAATTATCATAAAAAGCTGTAAGAAAATGTGTGAAATTAGTGTGTGTCTATCAACCGTCGAACGGGACGGACGTGATTTTCAATAGCGGATAAACTCATCGTAATAGGTACCTACTAAGAATTTCAAATGTGGTGGGATATTAAGCCACCATGCAGCGAAATTCCAAGTCATCCACTGGGTTGCTAACTTCAGGGCCCAGTGGACGGGTATCGACTGGAGTTATAAATCTGGGCAATGACCAAGAGTTAGGCCCAATTAGTCGACCTGTAGACGGGTCGACAGGTGGCGACACTATGACAAGTCGAACTTTTTCTAAGATAACGACATCAAAAGGAGGTAATCCCTCACGAAAGAGATTCAAGGAACGCAGAAATGCTTTGTTTATCCTAAAGAAGTTAGGATCAGTCGACCCAAGCACGCTGTCGGCTAAACAAAGCGATTCCTTAAAATGGGCTCAAGGAATTCTTGAGACTGGAAAAAGGGAACGATCGCCGGATGAGCTGCCATCCTCTAAAAGGGATCAAAGATCGTTTGCCTCAGTTGCTAAAGACAGCCTTGTGATGGCTATCATTAACAAAGGAGCATTGGACGGTATGGTTCCAAAGCAAAAATGGGGCGAAATTGAGAATGCTCTGTCTGTCGTCTACTCACAAGTGCTGGAAAATTGTCCCGGCCCAGATCCTCGACACCAAGAGGCTGGTTGGCATCAAGGACGATTTAAGCTAGTCGCATTTGAGGACCAGAGGTCTATAGAATGTTTTAAAGCTGCTCTGATACTAATTGATGAAGTTTGGGAAGGAGCTGCTCTAGAGTTAGTCGAGAAGAAAGACATACCGGCTAGACCTAGAGCACATGCGTGGATACCTGCAAACCCTTCTGACCCTGAATCTATTTTAAATAGACTGAAACGATGCAATCCAGATCTTCCAACAGCTGATTGGAAGGTTGGCCGTTTGGATGAAGTGGATGGACCAAGACGGCATGCAGTGTTTATATTGAACACTCAGTCTTTGCCACATCTAGCAAAGTCCCAGGGCCGTGTATGTTATGGCTTTCATTATATCCAAATGAAGGTATATAAAAACGATCAGCTAAAGGATTCAGAAATGGACAAGCCACTGTCTGAATCAGAAGTAAGCGGATCCTCTTGCGAAGTCGAGGGAGATACCAAAGTTGAAGACATGGATAGACACCGTATGCGAGAGGAGGTTTCTATTGCCTCAGAACTCACCAAAGTGGAACCTATGGTTATTGCGAGAGTCACCGAGAACTCTGAAGAGAACATTCTTGATGACTCGATTGAAGCGGCTGATGTGACGGTTGTTGAAAATCTCGATGGTCCTACGGATCCTCTAGATAAATCTTCATCATTGTAAGGCTGCATGTGCTGCCTTAAAAGTTCTCCTGATGAAAGGGGACATATATATAGTTCTTATTCAAGAACCATATGTTTATAGAAACAAAATATGTGAATTAAGTACTCCGGGGTTCAAACTATTGCAGTATACTGGTAATGATGTAAATCGAGCCTGTATAATTGCTAAAAACGAGCTCAACTTGTTTCTGCTTTCTTCAATGTGCAATACAGACACTGTCGTTGCCAGTTTAGAAATAGCCAAATGCAAATATTGGGTATCTTCGGTCTACATGGGACAGGGAGATGCCTCCATATGCCGTTAAGACCTTAGTGGAGGAGTCACTGAAAACAAAGACGAAACTCATTATGGGATGCGATGCGAATGCACATCATAGTATATAGGGATGTAGTGATACTAATGCAAGGGGAGAGTCGCTAATAGAGTTTATTTTGCGTACTAATCTGGTAGTTTGCAACAAGGGAGATGCCCCAACCTTTGTCACTAAAAACAGGCAAGAGGTTTTGGACATCACCTTGGCCTCGCAAGAACTGAATGAAATGATATCTGAGTGGCAGGTTTTAAGTGAACACAGCTGCTCAGATCATCGCTATATCAGTTTCAAATTTGATGTTCATATCACCAAGACCATATTTCCGCCAAATGTTAGGAAAGCTGACTCGAATAGGTATAGTGAATCGTTCAATATGATGATACCGGAAATAACAGAGACAAATATGAGAAATGTGCAAGATATCGAACACGCAGTGGAGCGGATTACTAAGACCTTCAACATCTCACTGAAAGCTGCCTAGAGGAAAGCCAAGGGGAAAAAATCGACCACCATGGTGGTCTACGGAATTAAGTAATATGAGGAAATGCTGCAGGAAGCTCTTTAACAAGGCAAAGTCCACCAGAGCCCCTGAGGATTGGGACACTTACAAGAAGAATCTGAGAGGATACAAGCGAGAACTGAGAAAGGCTCAGCATAACTCTTGGAATGATTTCTGCAGCAGTATTGAGAATACGTCCGAGGCTTCCAGACTACGGAAGGTTCTAGCATCCACCAACTCCGCTCCAGGTTTCATTAAAACATCGGAGGGCAATTGGACAACGTCCAGTGAGGAGACGCTGGAGGTACTATTGGACACACATTTTCCCGGAAATCAGACGGTTGAACCATGTACTGGCGGTGCCACAGTTGCTCAGCGGTCGTTTCCTATCGAGGAAATTGTATTGGAAACTAGAATAAGATGGGCGCTAAATAGCTTTGGACCATTCAAATCCCCCGGAACTGATGGAATTACTCCGGCGAAGTTACAAGCAGTAACTGACAAAATTATCCCCTGGTTGTCGGTGATATATAAAGGATGTATCAACTTATCATATATCCCAGGAAAGTGGAGGGAAACAAAAGTCGTTTTCATACCTAAAGCGGGAAAAGCCTCTCACTTGAGGGCGAAGGATTTCCGACCAATCAGCTTATCCTCTTTCCTACTTAAGACTCTGGAGAGGATGATAGATATTTATCTTAGAACTAGCATCGATTCAAGTTTGTTCTCGAAACGACAGCATGCATACTCGAAGGGCAGGTCTACTGAGACCGCACTACATGAACTAGTCAGCTTTATTGAAAGCTCACTATCTGTCAAAGAATACACAATCGTGGCGTTTCTAGACATCGAAGGGGCGTTCAATAATGTCCATCCGAGCTCGATATTAAATGGACTGATAACTCTGAATGTTGATCCATGTATACTCAGGCTGTTAGACGAACTGCTAATGAAGAGACGTATTTCAGCCACACTAGGACAAGCAAACATACAAAGGTATGTGAACAGAGGCACTCCCCAAGGAGGAGTTCTATCACCTCTTCTTTGGAATGTTGCTATAAATAGCCTTCTGGTTACTTTAGAAAAAGAAAGGATAAAAGTGGTGGCATACGCAGATGATGTGGCTCTGGCAGTCAGGGGAAAATTCCCATCCACAATCAGAGATATTATTCAGAGGGCCCTCCGGATGACTGAGAAATGGGCGAAAGACGATGGTCTTGGGGTAAATCCTGCAAAGACAGAATTAGTCATGTACTGCAAAGATCGCAAAACTCCCACGGTTAGGCCTATTTCCTTAGGGGGTATTGAAATTCCCTTTGGTGATTGTGCAAAATACCTTGGCGTTATTTTGGACAGGAAGCTGAACTTTAAGCTTAATATTGAAGAAAGGGCGAGAAAGGCAACTGTAGCTTTGTACTCGTGCAAAAAGGCAATAGGAAAAAAATGGGGACTAAAAGCAAAAATTGTGCATTGGCTATCCACGGCAGTGGTTAGACCTATAATGCTATATGGTGTTGTAGTCTGGTGTCCGGCGCTTCAGAAACCGACTTGTTTAGATAAAGTTCAGCGTATGGCGTGTT
This sequence comes from Haematobia irritans, assembly GCF_050003625.1. NCBI lineage: Eukaryota > Metazoa > Arthropoda > Insecta > Diptera > Muscidae > Haematobia > Haematobia irritans. Next base: position 73,179,697 of record NC_134401.1, on the reverse strand, counting down.
TGTGTATTTCAGGCGCATTCAGCAAGACAGGAACAAATTCCCTTAATGTCATGCTGCATCTATTGCCTTTAGACATTTTGGCCAAACAGTCAGCTGCAACAACGGCTGTGCGGTTCCGCGAACTATCGCTGTGGTCGGAAAAAGGTTACGGTCACAGTTCGGTCCTCAAAATAATGCCAGATGTGCCTAACGTAGTGGATTACACTTTGGCGAGTCCACTTTTCGACAAAAAGTGTGAGACTCTAATTCCCAACAGTGAGGCGTGGTGTACACGGTAAGCCTCTGGCTACTGGCTGTTAGGATGGCAAATGTTCGATGGGAGAATTGCAAGGGTTGTAACGACACCAAGCAAATATGGCCCCATTTCAACTTAAACCGCACACTAGATATGCTAATGTTCTCGAGACGTCAGATATCACACCTGATATCTGCTATAACGGGTCGCTGCCTGATAGGCGATTTTGCGAAAACTATTGGCGCGAAGTATAATGACTATTGTATGAGCTGTCATGATGCGGAGGAAAAAGAATCAATTAAACACCTCTTGTGTGAGTGTCCTGCATTTTTTGTAAAGCGCAAGCAACTTTTAGGAGCATATAGCTTCAGATTACTGGCGGATCTGGAAAACGTTAACTTAAGCAGTCTGCTAATGTTTTTGGAACAATCTGGTTGGTTCAACAAAGAAAAATAATCAAGAAGGTTCAGCGGTTAAAACTAGAAGTGCCCATATGTAATAGGTACTTTTAGTTAATGTGGTATCACAATGGACTGAATAGTCTAAGTGAGCCTGAATCTTAATCGGGCTGCCACTTTTACCTATCCTAACCTATCCTAGTGTGTGTCTATATGCAAAGAAGACTGGGGAATTTGCCATCCAATATGAGTTGAGCACACAAGAAACTAATTTGGCGTGGCAACCAATTTTGTGCAACCGAATTTGTTATTAAAACTAAGTGACTATTCAGTCACAATGGACAAATGGAAGTTAGCTTGAAACAAAGCGGGCTGCCTGCATTTGGTTGTAATAACAAATTTGAAAAGTGTCATCACCACTTTTAGTTTGGTTGCTTCACTTTTATTCATAGCCTGCTGTCACCCAAATGAAAAGTAGTAAAGGGTGATACGGTCAAAATTTGGTCAAGGGAAAACGCGTGTAAATCGGTGAAATCGTTTATTTAAAAATCTAATTAAATTTCTTTTTCAAGTTCAATTAGTATAAAATTCAGGAAAAATATTCAGTTAGGCTTTCGCTTTTCCAAATCCGAATTGCCGGGCCTCGCGCTTGACACCTGCCATCAGATTTTGTACAGCCACCTTGTCCACCTTCTTCGCCGTAGAAAGCCAGTTTGCCTTGAACTGCTGCTCGTTCTTAGCAGTTTTTTTGGTCTTCTTTAGGTTCCGCTTGACAATAGCCCAGTATTTCTCAATTGGGCGGAGCTCTGGCGTGTTGGGAGGGTTCTTGTCCTTGGGAACCATCTGCACGTTGTTGGCGGCGTACCACTCCATGGCCTTTTTACCGTAATGGCAAGATGCCAAGTCCGGCCAAAACAGTACGGAACAACCCTGTTTCTTCAGGAAAGGCAGCAGACGTTTATTCAAACACTCTTTCACGTACATTTCTTGGTTGACAGTCCCGGAAGCTATGAAAATGCTGCTTTTCAAGCCACAGGTACAGATGGCTTGCCAAACCAGATATTTCTTTGCGAACTTTGACAGTTTTATGTGCTTGAAAATATCTGCTACCTTTCCCCTTCCTTTTGCCGTATCAAACTCCTGTCCCGGAAGTTGCTTGTAGTCGGCTTTGACGTAGGTTTCGTCGTCCATTACCACGCTTCGTCAGCATCGTCGTTTATCATCGCGATTTGGAGTCACTACCTTCTTGTAAGTCGATAGTCCGGCTCGTTTTTTGGCTCGATGCACGGTTGTAGACGATACACCCAGCTTATTTGCGGCATCTCGGAGAGAGAGGTTAGGGTTTCGCTTGAAACTACCGGCAACTCTCTTTGTCGTCTCAGCGGCTTCCGGTTTTCGATTTCCCCTCGATCCGGACTTCCTGGCTGTCGACAAACGTTCCCCAAACACTTTAATTACATTTGTAACGGTTGATTTGGCAACTTTTAGCGATTTTGTCAGCTTTGCGTGCGAGTAGCTCGGATTTTCGTGATGCGCGAGCAAAATTTTGATACGCTGCTCTTCTTGCTTAGACGGCATTTTGACTGAAGAGTGAATTCCAAAATCCAAAAAGGAGCAACATTCTCCACACACACATCTTCAAAATGAGGGGTGTTCAGTTTTTTTAAATGCAAAATTTAAAGAAATATATATATATATATATATATATATATATATATATATATATATATATATATATATATATATATATATATATATATATATATATATATATATATATATATATATATATATATATATATATATATATATATATATATATATATATATATATATATATATATATATATATATATATATATATATATATATATATATATATATATATATATATATATATATATATATATATATATATATATATATATATATATATATATATATATATATATATATATATATGTAGAAAGAATATGCTGCAAGTAAAAAATGGAAGTAACCAATTGGCGCCTTAAAAATATACACACACATAGAAACTGTTATTAAAGGTTTTACCAGTGTATGAAATATCCCTCCAAACATTCTGAGAGTCTTGGGATGATTGATCATTGGAATTACTATTTTATGACTCCGACTTACGTTCAATGATGGATTAATTCTAATCATGAGTAATTTTTTTTTCCTCAGTTTTTCAAAAAAGTTACGTTCTCACTTTTATAACTCATTTTGTGCAATATTCTCTTATTCACTCAAGATTGTGTGACGGAATTCATAAAAGAGCATATTCTTAATATTTTTTTACAACAAAGAAAAACATGAAACTGATTAAAGATAATAATAATAATAATTAGCAAATAAAAATATACATAAAAAATATTATTTTTTAAAAGAAACCCACATTGAAAAAAGAACACTTACCTATTTATAATTAAACTATACGCTGAGGTGTAACAAACAATTTTCCAAATTCATCTGGAGTTACTCTAAAATTGAATATTTATTTTTTACATTGAATAATAAAAATTAAATTAGATAAAACAATTTCAATATACTTTCCATTTCAGCATTTTTTTCTAAATATTGAACATTCTTAATAACTTTTTTCTAAGCTACCGATCATCACTTCGCCATCGTACATCTCATCGCTAAAATATTAATAACTTGCATTTAAAAGTTTTAATAAACAAACACAAACACCCTTGTTACATACTTGCTAAAAAGGTGCAACAGCCCACGCCAACGCCAACTTACAACTGAAGCATGCCAAACAAAACCAAGCAAAACCAAAATATTTCTACAACAACAAAAACACATGTGCCTTCATTGAAAACAACACCTCATCCAGACAAATAAACCACTTGCGAATAATAAACACACACACACACACAAACCACTGAAAGAACAAAAATAAAAACAACCCCACGCTCAGATATACAATATCCCATTTCATTTCTCATTATTGCATTGCATGCTCTCACTCTCAAAAAAATTTCAAGTAACATCCTCTTTACATTAAACATATTGTTACGTGTTTATATTTAGGCGTTTTTAATTACCCGACAATTAAAACACAGTTCTTTTAAATAACGACAATCTACAATTTATTTACTATGACTTCACACTTTACAATTCGTTCACACTGAAGTTATTCGTTTGACGCTTTAATTAAGACTGACTCGTTAGCAGCATGCGAGCGCTTTTATATATGACGGTGTGGCAATACGAGAACACTACAATATTCTGGCAACGCCAGAACATTCTTAGACAATGCTAGAAGGATCTACGACCATTAAGTTATTCGTCTGGTGACTGCCAAACACATACACACTCACATAGATATATGCTCGCATTACTACAACAACAATGACAATAGACAATGAGATGAAATGAGAATGCAGAATAACAAAGCAAAGGGGTTGCTATTCTATGAGAGAGTAAGAACTAACATTTCGGTAAGCAAACAAAAGAACATAAAAGAAATTCAGGAAAATACTAGAAAATGAATAGATGATTCCAACAAGTGATAGCGAAATTTTATCATTACAATTTGAAATTTTAAATTAACGGAAACTAATTTAAATAAACTTACGTCTATAATTATCAAATTCGTAACACTGCCTCCCGCTTAAGCCTGTTCGTCCCGAACAGGCACAGAACCTGTTCCATAAGGAGCCAATCGTTCCAGGTGTACAACTTTCATCTTTGATCTAGGGCTGTCGTCCTTCTGAATCCGGTATACAACATCATTGATCTTCTTGATGACTTTGTATGGGCCTTCCCACTGTGTTTGCAGTTTAGGACACAATCCTTTCTTTCGTTGCGGGTTAAATAGCAGAACCAATTCTTCTTCTTGGAAGCCCTCAGTATTTACAGCCGTTGTCCACTACTTTTCGAAGATGTTCCTCCAGAGTGCGATTAAACCTTTCTACCATGCCATCGGATTGTGGATGTAATGGTGTAGTCCTCGTTTTCTTGATACCAAGGGATTCACACATCTCTTTGAATATGGCCGATTCAAAATTTCTTCCCTGGTCTGAGTGAATCTCGGACGGCACACCGAGCGACATATCCAGTTTTTGTTGACAACATCCACAATCGTTTTTGCCTCTTGGTTTGGAATTGCATACACCTCCGGCCATTTGCTGAAGTAATCCATGGCCACAAGGACATAACGGTTTCCAGAATCACTTACTGGGAAAGGGCCTGCCACGTCCATTGCTATTCTTTCAAACGGGGCTCCTGGTCTATACTCTTGCATAGGACCTCGACCTTTCCTTGTTGGACCTTTCGCCTTCATGCACTTCTCGCAATTGGCTACTCATTCAGCAATTGATTTCTGGCATCCAACCCAGTAGAATCGGTGCTTCACTTTCTCGGCTGTTTTGGTTATTCCCAGATGACCTCCACTGGGACCATTATGGAACTTCGCCAAAACGTCTCTTATTTTGGAATCCGGTACGATGATCAAATTTCGGCTGCTCTTGCCATCTTCGCTTTCCCATTTACGTTGCAGGGATCCATTGACTAGAACTAAACTATCCCATTGAGCCCAGTATGATTTCATAAGCGGACTTTCGGCTGCGATGTCTTTCTTACTGGGCTTCTTGTTCTCTTCCTTTGCCGAAATAATTTTGTTCAAAATGGGATCTTTACGTTGCTCTGTTGACCAGTCTGTGCCAGATTCGATGTGTAACTGCCTGACATTTACAACTGTCTCCTTTGGTTCAGCCTTCGAGTAGCGTGTGCTTTCTACATTGCAATGCCGTCGTGTCAATGCTTGATCAATAACTTGTTTACCACCTTCTCTATTATCCGCGAAATTCAAATTTGAGTCGCTTGGCTTTGTGGTCGCCTTCCTATGATTATTGTTTAATGGAGATGGCGAGATTGACCCCGACGTCTTACGCCACGCTTTACATCCCCGGGAAAGATGTCCAGCCTTATCACAGTTATAGCATTTTATTCTAGATTTATTTGCCTGCTGCTTCATTTCTTGCATTATCTGCCTTAGAGCCTCTTTTACCAATTCGATGACTAATTTCGATTCTTCACACTCGGTCTCTACTCTGCGTACTTTGTGAATTTGAGGCCGTGCCAGCAATCTCGCAGTCTCTTGTACAAGTGCAAATGTTACTGTTTCTGTGAATGTAGCTTTTTGTGCGTCATATGTTGCACATTTTATCTCGAATGCCGTTCACAAAAGTCTCAATCTTGATACGATCTATAAGAGGATGATTCTCTCCAGGGTATGCCAGAAGCACCAGCCGCTCAACCTCTGTTGCGAAATCTTGCAGGGTCTCATTCGACTTCTGGACTCTTCCTCTCAATTCCATTCTGAAGATGACCTGCTTGTGCTCTCCACCATACTTGCGTTGAAGTGCCGCTATTACTTCATTATAGTTATTTCTAGAAGCAGCGGGAATGTTTTGTATCACATCAGCAGCATTACCCTTCAATGCCAACAGAAGTTCAATTGCTCTGTCGTTGTCATTCCACATGTTTCTGGATGCCACCGTCTCAAATTGGAATTTGAAAACATCAAATGAAGATGAGCCATCAAAAACAGGAGTTTTGATTTTTGGGCCGTCGATTACGCGCACGGGACCACCTTTAATTTCCAGGTCAGCCTTTTTTTTCTCCAGGTGTAGAAGTTTCTCATCGTGAACCACAATTTTCTCATCCACAGAAATAATCTTCTTATCCAGCTCCCCAATTTGGCTTTTGATATGGTCCACATGTTTTTCCATGCCTTCAGCAATTTGTTGAATATTCTCAATTAGAATTCTAGAATTTTCATCCATCTTTTTTGAATTTTCGTCGAATTTTTCTTCCAATTTTCTAGAATTAGCTTCCATCATTTTGCTCAAAATATTGACCATCGATGTGTAATTAACAACATTAGAAGCTACAGATGAAGTTTCCAAGGCGCTGGCTACTACTGATTCGTCAAGATCTTCCTTATAATCGAACTCATGTGTTTCGATATCAATATTGCGCCGCTCGAACTCTTCCAGTAGACGCTTTTGAAGCTGGGCCTTATTGCCTGTTGTCGGCAGCTCCAGTTTGCTCAATTCCTTTTTTAAGTCTTCCACACGAAGCTCATTAAACTTCATTGTAGATTTTTTTTTCGTTATTTCACTTCCGACACCAATTGTTACGTTTCTATATTTAGGCGTTTTTAATTACCCGACAATTAAAACACAGTTCTTTTAAATAACGACAATCTACAATTTATTTACTATGACTTCACACTTTACAATTCGTTCACACTGAAGTTATTCGTTTGACGCTTTAATTAAGACTGACTCGTTAGCAGCATGCGAGCGCTTTTATATATGACGGTGTGGCAATACGAGAACATTCTGGTAGCACTACAATATTCTGGCAACGCCAGAACATTCTTAGACAGTGCTAGAAGGATCTACGACCATTAAGTTATTCGTCTGGTGGCTGCCAAACACATACACACTCACATAGATATATGCTCGCATTACTACAACAACAATGACAATAGACAATGAGATGAAATGAGAATGCAGAATAACAAAGCAAAGGGGTTGCTATTCTATGAGAGAGTAAGAACTAACATTTCGGTAAGCAAACAAAAGAACATAAAAGAAATTCAGGAAAATACTAGAAAATGAATAGATGATTCCAACAAGTGATAGCGAAATTTTATCGTTACAATTTGAAATTTTAAATTAACGGAAACTAATTTAAATAAACTTATGTCTATAATTATCAAATTCGTAACAATATTCCACTTTGACTAGAAAGATCTCTGTACTATGCATTAGTTTATCGCATCTGTCCACAATTTACTCTAAAAACAATACTCTTAAATTCATATCAGTATAAGAACGATGAAACGTTTAACTTAAAATTAGCAAAAACTTCATGAAATGATATCTACCCATTTTTGACTAGAATGTCTATAAATTTAATTACATGTGAACTAAAAATATTCCATTCAGAAATGTTGTACCAACTATTATTAACTATAGGAATTGCCAGTAAGAAATTGCTATCCGCTTTCAAGTTCAATTTTCGTCAAAAAATATTTTCTCATACAAAAACTCTTTATAGTAAATTACACTTATTATTTAGAAAGTATTTTACATTTCATAAGTAGTTGTACAGTATGACGAAAAAATTTTTAACTACCAGTTAAGAAAATTTTTAAGGAAATTTCCATCGTATTTTGTAGGCCATGAACTAAACGATTGCTACTTAAAATTTGTAAAATTTCCTTTCGAGTAATTAATTTTCGTTAAAGGTACGAAAAATGAACTAAAATTCTGGAAAATTCTTGTAATAAATTATTGTAAAAATTTTCTTGAATTTACGAGACACTTTTTTTCTGTGTTTGACAATTTGTATGTCTGAGAAAAAAATACATATTTTTTCAGTTGAATAAAATATGCTGCTCAATAAGACCATATTCTTGTACATACCGTGAAACAATTAAACTTTTCCAATTTACTTGAAATTTACAGAGGATGTAGGGTAGGTTATATTATTATAATGGATATCTGATTTTGTGATATTCGGAAGGGAAGAGGGGCCTCCCCTTGCCCTGCTGTTTAAAAATTAGGCTTATAATTTGCTTGATATTTTCTGGGAAGTCTACGCAATATACGTTATATCATTTTTCGATATTGTGACGGGGAGGAGGAGAATTCTCAAGTTGACTTGAAATTTACGAAGGCCGCAGGGGAAGGTTATTTGCCTTTGTAAATTTGATTGCCATCAGATGAGTATAAATATAGTCATAGACCAAGGAAGGTACACTGAAAAAAATATTGTCGTGAGGTCAAAGATTTCATGCCTTTAAAATACGAATGCAAATTTTGCTTAGTATAGAAGACGCATATAAAGTTGTTTCCTTGTCGAAAAGTCGATAAACTTTTGAATGAAGTGTATTGTCTTTATAATTAAGTGATTTGACTTAAAAATGGGTATCATAACATGAAAGAAAAAATTTTTTTGGCCTAAGGTCAACTTGACTTTAAAAATTCAGAAAAATTCTTTAAATTTAATGAAATTGTCTTTAAATTTGTTGTCTTTTTGCATCTTGACTACAAAACAAAAAATCGTTCAAATGTAGGACATGTTTTTCAACACTTTATTTTTTACGTGAAACATAGCATAATTTCTACTGAAGTTGAGTCTGAATTTTGAAAATAAAGTTGTCGTTATCTCGTTTTTAAAGGACTTTGATAGCATATGAAGAAAAAAGCTGAAAAAACGAAAAATTAAAATTTGCTTCCTAGAAACAAGTACACAAAACCCAAATTTAATAGAGAATTGTGTCTTAAAATTGTCCTTTCTTGTATTCTCCGCTTCTTTGGCTCGGAATCAATACCAAAATTTGTAGAGTAAAGACAAAATCTTTGGAACCGGGCATGCTTTTTTTTTCAGTGCATAGACATCTCAAGTGAATTCACAGCGCTGTAGTTTGTCTGCGCACCGTAGATGGCTCTTTTTCGTCTGCAATTGAGAGATTTTTTAATTTGGCTTTAATTTGTTTTCTTTCCTTTGTTCTCTTGATAAAACGCCAAATATTGAGAAAACATACAAAATTCTATACATCTACACCTTTTTTGTAATACAAATTGGCTGATTTGTACGGTTATTCTCGTTTTCCAAAAAGGAATTGAGTCACTTGACTGCGCAATTGAGTGGAATGACTGCGCACTGCAAATAAACAAAACCATGGTTTTGATGTTACAAATAACTATTGCTCCGATTCAGAGATTTGTATTGCACTATGTCTTAAGCTTCATTTTTCTCTGTGCTATAATAAGTTGTAAAGGATGTGTTTTTGGCATTCAAAGAAAAAGGTGAAAGATAAGTGATCGGATTTTTATTTCTCTATATGTAAAAATGTATATTCGTGATCGATAATCTTAAAAACTACCGGGTCGATTGCGACCAAACCAGACAGACGGCGCAATAGTGTAGGCAATTGTAAATAGATTTTAAAATGCAACTAATCCGAGAGAATTATTTAATTGCATTCCGGAATTTGAAATTTTGGAATAATAAATTTGCCAACATCAACATGGATCCAAAAAATCGAACAATTTGGTGTTTGGTTGGAACGATAGCAATAAAATTTTTCCTCCCCAAACATTGATTCAAGAAATTCCAAGATTCCCGTGGGTTTGGATTAGCTTCTAAAGTTTCCAGCTCACGTAAGAGTTCATACTTTCTTTACTGGCTATTTTTATGATCCGACTGATATGTTTCAAAATAATCTCCGTATTTGCATCCTTTCTACATTTCCTTCTCTTCCGCAATAATTTTTCTGTATATTTTGTAAGTAAAAGCAGCTTATTATTTTCCCACGGAGCTAACATCGAAAATCCTTGAACTTGTTCAAACGTTGTGTTTTCTGAAATTATATCCGTAATAGAGTAAATAAAGTTTTCCATATCACGACATGGATTCCCAGTTATATCATAATTAACTATATTGTTCTGAATAGTTTCAGATATTTTTCGATACACAGAAAAAAATATTCCCAATTAAAAAGTTTGAATTGAAGTTGAAAACATTTTCAATTAAACTAATTAATTTTCAATTAAGATACTATTAACTTTTTAATCAAACTAGTAACATTAAGTCAATGATTGAAAGTGTTTAAATTTTCAATTAAAAAATTAACTAATACTTAATGTTTGAAACTTTGAAAAGGATTAAACGTAGTTATAGAAAGTGATTGAAATATAGTATAGCGATTAAAAATGGTTTCGTTTTTAATTAAAAAATTAATTGAATTTTGCAATCAACATCAATTAAAAATTTAATTGAATCACTTTAAAAAATAATTGAAAGTTGCTAATGAAATCAATTAATTGTTTAAATCAAGTATTTTTTTATGATGCTCAATTAAAACTGTGATTGATACTATCATTTTCGTGATTGAAGATATTTCAATTAAAAAATTAATTTGATCAATTAATTTTGTGATTGAATCTAATAAACATTTTTTGTGTGTAGTTGTAGTACTTCTTTGTTACTTGTTTTTCATTGTTATTTTGTATCGCAGCTTCTATTTTGCGCCATATGATGATGTGATCTGTTATGGCGCATTCAATTAAATGTATGCATATTCCGTTTGCAACATTGCTGTAAACATGATCAATTGCTTTCCTGCTACGGGGATGAGAAACTGATGACTGACACGATTCGTAGTCAACACACGAAAGAACAGTAAGCATATAAGACGAGCTACTAGGATCCAATTGATTGATATTAGAGTTTCCAACAACAATAGAGGCAGTACGACATGGCCCACATAACCCAATATTTTCGTTTTTCTTCCTTAAATTCGAGTTATTTCCGAAGTTCTAATTTCGATTTAATTTGGTTAACAACAACATAAGTCAAAAGTTCTAACGAGTCGCGTTGTTGACGTTTACCGCCTTTCGGCATTCTAGCTGTGTTCGTTACTTGGATTATGTTACGTCCATCAACCTACCCTATTGGTTGATGGACGTAAGAAGCAAAATTCCTTCAATAAAATTACGTTTTATTGATTGATTGAAGAAAAACTAAATCCCTGTGTTTTATTTATTTGTTAGCTTTTCGGTGCTACCATAGACCAAGGAAGGTATAGACATCGAAGTGAATTCACAGCGCTGTACTTTGTCTGCACAACGTAGGTGACACTTTTTCGTCTGCAAATGAGTGATTTTATAATTTGGCTTTATTTGTTTTCCTTTGTTCTCTTGATGAAACACCAAATATTGTAAAAGCATAAATTAAAGCCAAATTAAAACATCACTCAATTACAGACGAAAAAGAGCCCTCTACGGTGTGCAGACAAACTACAGCGCTGTGAATTCACTTAAGATGTCTATACCTTCCTTGGTCTATGGTGCTACGAAATTCAATATGTATTGTCGTTTTGATGAGCCCTTTAAAGACAACTAATGAATTAAGGATACCTTGTGAAGAATATTAAATGGATTGACAACTCTAAATTTTTCATATAATTACACAATTTATTTCAAATTGATTGGTGTACAACTTTTTTTCGCTGACTATATTATAATATATAATCAGCAAAAAAATACACTATAGCGATGATTCCAATTTTTGTCATAGACCATGGAAGGTATAGACAACGAAAGTGAATTCACAGCGCTGTAGTTTGTCTGCACACCGTAGATGGCTCTTTTTCGTCTGCAATTGAGTGATTTTTTAATTCAGCTTTAATTTGTTTTCTTTCCTTTGTTTTCTTGATGAAACACCAAATATTGTAAAAGCATATAAAATTCTATACATCCGCACCTTTTTTGTAATGCAAATTGACTGATTTGTACGGTAATTTTCGTTTTCCAAAAAGAAATTGAGTCACTTGACTGCGCAATTGAGTGGAATGACTGCACTGCAAATAAACAAAACCATGGTGAATTGTCAAGCTATGTCTTTTATTTCCTTCACGCAAAGAAAAAAAACGTTTGGAAAACGTGTACCGAAAACGTTTTTCTTTTGTTAGAGTTTTTTGAATTGCTTCGAACAGTATACACTTTTATCACAAAAAAAAATTTATTTTTTCAATAAAAAAAAGTTGTTTTTGAACCAACAACACAGTCCATTTCGTTTGTATCAAACACTGTTCTTTTCTGACTTTAGGTTTTTAATAAGACACATTTTACAGTTCATAGTAAAAATTTAATATAGTAGAATTTAATGTTGAACATTTTTTCGGAATCTTCCGACCATATCTGGAATATATGTAAAAAAAACACTGTGGTCGAAGCAGGGATCGAACCCACGACCCTTGGCATGCAAGTCGGGCGTAGCAACCACTGCTCCACGATGCTCAACTAAATGTATTTTTCTGTTAAATAAACTTTGTTTAATCGGCTCGTGGGCGCCGCGAGCTATGCTATATAAATATAACTTATATGGGTAATTGTCTATTGATGACAATAACGGCTACATAGCTCAGTGGATAGTGTGTTGGCTTACAAATTGCATGGTCCGCGGTTCGATTCTCCGTCCAGGCGAAAGGTAAAAAAAATTTTTTAAATTTATAAAAGGTGCTAAGAACTAAAAAACTTCGCGGAAGTGAGAAAGATGTGAGTGAAAATGCAATTAGCCTGAATAAATTTTTTTTTAGTTAGTCTTTATGAAATTGTTTTTACATCCTGGAAAAGAATAAACGTTTATCACAAAAAGTATATACTTTTCTTCCAAATACACTTCCTTTCAACAAAAAGCAAATGAGAAACGAACTTTGTTTGTCTAAAATTTCGTTTGGGAGGAAAGAATTATTTTTTTGCGTGTTGGTCTCCGATAGACCAATTAAAATAGAGACATACCTTGATAATGCACCATGGTTTTGTTTATTTGCAGTGCGCAGTCATTCCACTCAATTGCGCAGTCAAGTGACTCAATTTCTTTTTGGAAAACGAGAATTACCGTACAAATCAGTCAATTTGCATTACAAAAAAGGTGGATGTATAGAATTTTACATGTTTTCCAATATTTGGTGTTTCATCAAAAGAACAAACGAAAGAAAACAAATTAAAGCCAAATTTAAAAATCACTCAATTGCAGACGAAAACAAGTAAGTAAAGTCTAAAGTCGGGCGGGGCCGACTATATTATACCCTTCACCCCTATGTAGGCCAAAATGTGTGTTACCATCTCAACTACTTCACATTTGCTGGAAGTTATATAAAGGAGACAATTTTTTTACTTCTACAAAATCTCTAGAATAAAAATTTAAATCGGCTAACGCTATCCAGTTAATTGGAGGAAACTTCCATTGAAAATGGGTCTAAAATGTGTAACAGTCTACCATATTTTCCCAACTCTGGTGTACGTATATATGGGAGCTATATATAATCTGAACCGATTTTGACAAAATTTGACATGTATAGTTAGAATAATAATTCTGCTATCTATGCGAAATTTCACCTAAACGGGAGTATAACTTTGGCCCCCCTGGTCATATGAGTGCAAATCGGACGGAAGATATATATGGGAGCCATATCTAAATCTGAACCGATTTCAACCAAATTTGGCACAATTACCGATTCTACTAAACGTACTCCTTGTGCGAAATTTGAAGCAAATCACGGCAAAACCCTGTATTTTGAGGCCATATAAGTTCAAATCGGACGAAAGATATACATAGGAGCTATATCTAAATCTGAATCAATTTTGACCATATTTGGCACATACAATAGTATCGTGAAAAGGACCGCTTGTGCAAAATTTGAAGTAAGTCAGGGCAAAACTCTGGCTTTTGAGATCATATAAGTCCAAATCGGGCGAAAGATATATATGTGAGCTATATCTAAATCTGAACCGATTTTAACAAAATTTGACGCACTTAACGATACTATTAAATGTACCCCTTGTGCAAAATTTGAAGCAAATCACGGCAAAACTCTGGCTTTTGTGGCCATATAGGTTCAAATCGGACGAAAGATATATATGGGAGCTATATCTAAATTTGAACCGATTTCAATCAAATTATCCAAGCATTGGTAGAATGTCAATTCTACCCTTTGTGCAAAATTTCACGAAGATCGGTAGTAAACTTTGGCCTCTGTGGTCATATGAGTCTAAATCGGACGAAAGATATATATGGGAGCTATATCTAAATCTGAACCGATTTGGCTGATATTTTGAAAGATTTTCGAGATTCATAAAATATTTGGACGTACGGTATTTCAAGAAAATCGGTTGATAAACACGCTAACTATGACCAAATCGGGGATAAATATATATGGCAGCTATATCTAAATCTGAACCGATTTTTTCCAAACCCAATAGCGATTGTCTCTGTCCCAAGAAACGGCCCTATGCCAAATTTGAGGACGATCGGACTTAAATTTCGAGCTGTACTTTGTGCACAAAATTACATATACAGACAGACGGACATCGCTAAATCGACTCAGAATTTAATTCTAAGCCGATCGGTATACTAAAAGATATGTCTATGGCCAATATTTCTTGGCGTTACATACAAATGCACAAACTTATTATACCCTGAACCACAGTAGTGGTGAATGGTATAAAGAGCCATCTACGGTGTGCAGACAAACTACACTGAAAAAACGGTGAACCATTTTCCATTGCAAAATGAACTAAACTGTAGTAATATTGACCATGATTTAGCCTTTAAGATTTTTTTCAACTTGTCTAGTTTATAATTCTCTTAAATTTTAGTTCATCTATAACATTGTAGTTTAGTTCATTTTTACAACACCATAGGATTTATATACCCCTACCAAGTTAAAAAGTCAGTATTATTTTGATATACTTGCTGATTTTTTGGAAACACGATAATAAAAATTGGTTAACAGTCTCTTTAAAATGTCGACGACTAAACTATTTTTAAATCAATCATTCCACAGTACAGAGAAATTAAATAATTAGAGGAACAACAAACCGTTTTACTATTATGAAAATTTTCATACATTAAAATTAAACTTTCTTTAAGCAAAAGTACTTTATTATAAAAACTTATGATGAAAGTTCTTAATACAATGTTTTTTGTGAATAAAAATTATGACCACGTGGAACAGAGAGTAGTTCATTTGAACCCGCTGTTTGGACATTTTGACTTATCCTTTTTTTATTCATCGTAGGTAACTTGTTCACATATCTTGCTGGAAAAAATGGAAACAATAATGAAAATTGTTAAAAATTAACACCATGTAATGAAATATAATTTTTAATTCTTCATTTTAGCTTGTAACTTACCATATTTGGAGCATTTTATCAAATGGTGTAAGGAATTCAACTTTTCTTTGAAAAACGTATCTCATAAAATGTGTACCTGAAACAATTAGAGAAATAATGAAGTATTCTAAATAAACTCATAAAACTGTGTTGTTATCGATGTGAAGGATATAATAAAATAAATATTCTAGTTAAAAGAAAGCCAAAGTTTTAATATAAAACTTACCAATTCTCTGTTAAATTGTACGCTGAGGGGAAATATAAAAAGTTGTCAAAATTTATTTGGGCTACTCTGAAATTAAATATTTATTTTTTACATTAAATAAAATTATTAAATAGGTTTCCAAAAAATCTAATGAAAAAAATAATAATATGCATAAAAAACCAAATATTCTGGTTAACCCTAGACAGCCATCATTCGTCAAAATGACGACACGTAATTTAATTTTCGATTTAAAATGCATTTTAGTCTATTGGAAAATGGTAAATTTAAGTTATACTAATTCGACTGTTTTATGAATTTTTGTTTTATACTACTTAAAACCAAATTGAATAAGGAAATAAATTCAAGTTTGGTTCACTTTTTCGCTCATGATGAAAATTATAGCGTCTTGAAATCAGCCGTAGTCAAAATTAGCTTGTAACTTACCATATTTGGGGACATTTTATTAAATGGTGTAAGGAATTCAACTTTTCTTAGATAAACGTACCGCATAAAGTTTGTACCTGAAACAATTAGAGAAATAATAAATTAAGTAATATATTAACTCATAAAACTGTGTTGTTATCGATGTGAAGGACATAATACAATAAATATTCTTGTCAAAAGAAAGCCAAAGTTTTAATATAAAACTTACCAATTCTCTATTAAATTGTACGCTGAGGTTAAAAAGTTATCGAAATTCATTTGGGGATACTCTGAAATTAAATATTTAATTTTTACATTAAATAGAAAACATTAAATTGGTTTCCAAAAAATCTAATTAAAGAAATAATATGCTTAAAAAAAAAAACTAAATATTCTGGTTAAAAGAATGTTAAAGAAAGCTTCATAAAAATGTTTCCAAATTGTTATTCTGAAATTAAATATTTTTTTTACAATAAAAATATTAAATTTGTTTCCAAAAATATTTGATTATTGTAATACTAAAATAAGGTATTAAAAACATGTAATTTTGATAATAAAAAGGTCATAAAAATTTAAATATTCTAGTGAAAAGAAAGCCAAATTTAAAAGAAAACTTACCACTTCCCTATTAAATTATACGCTGAGGAGGAATATCAAAATATGCCCGAATCCATCTTGGGGTTGCTATGAAATTAAATATTTTTTTTACAACAAAGAAATACATTAAACTAGTTTCAACAAAAAAAAATAATAATAATAATTAGCAAATAATGATATAAATAAAAAATATCCTTTTTAAAAGAAAACCACATTTTAAAAAGAATACTTACCAATTTATGATTAAACTATATGCTGAGGTGTAACAAAAATTTTCCAAAAATATTTGATTAAAGTAATACTAAAATAAAGTATTAAAACCTGTAATTTTTGACAATAAAAATGTCATTAAAACGTAAATATTCTAGTGAGAAGAAAGCCAATTTTTAAAAGAAAACTTACCACTTCTCTATTAAATTATACGCTGCGGAGAAATATAAAAATTTTCCCGAATCCATCTGGGGTTGCTCTTAACTTAGATATTTTTTTACAACAAAGAAAAACATGAAACTTTAAAAAAAATAATAATAATAATAATAATTAGCAAATAATAATATACATAAAGAATATTATTTTTTAATAGAAAACCACATTGAAAAAGAACTCTTACCTATTTATCATTAAACTATACGCTGAGGTGTAACAAACAATTTTCCAAATTCATCTGGAGTTACTATGAAATTGAATATTTATTTTTTACATTGAATAATAAAAATTAAATTAGATAAAACAATTTCAATATACTTTCCATTTCAGCATTTTTTCTAAATATTGAACATTCTTAATAACTTTTTTCTAAGCTACCGATCATCACTTCGCCATCGTACATCTCATCGCTAAAATATTAATAACTTTCATTTCAAAGTTTTAATAAACAAACACCAATATATGTCTAAAAAAACCAAAATATTCCATACCTTTATATTCCCTTGTTACATACTGGCTAAAAAGATGCAACAGCCCACGCCAACGCCAACTATATAACTGAAGCATGCCAAACAAAACCAAGCAAAACCAAAACATTCCTACAACAACAAAAACACATGTGCCTTCATTGAAAACAACACCTCATCCAGACAAATAAACCATTCGCCAATAATAAACACACACACAAACCACTGAAAGAACAAAAACAACCCCACGCTCAGATATACACAACATCCCCTTCACTCGCTACCATTTCTCATTATTGCATTGCATGCTCTCACTCTCAAAAAAAATTCAACTAACATCATCTTTACATTTAACATATTCCACTTTGACGAGAAAGATCTCTGTACTATGCATTAGTTCATTGCATCTGTCCACAATTTACTCTAAAAACAATACTCTTAAATGCATATCAGTATAAGAACGATGAAACGTTTAACTTAAAATTAGCAAAAACTTCATGAAATGATATCTACCCATTTTTGACGAAAATGTCTATAAATTTAAATACATGTGAACTAAAAATATTTCATTGGGAAATTTTTTACCAACAATTATTAACCATAGGAATTGTCAGCAAGAAATTGCTATCCACTTTCAAGTTCATTTTTCGTAAAAAAATATTTTCTCATACAAAAAAATCTTATGGTAAATTCCACTTATTATTTAGAAAATACTTTACATTTCACAAGTAGTTTTATAGCATGACAAACGAATTTTTAACTACCAGTTAAGAAATTTTTTAAGGAAATTTCCATCGTATTTTGTAGGCCATGAACTAAACGATTGCTACTTAGAATTTGTAAAATTTCCTTTCGAGTAGTTAATTTTCGTTGAAGATACGAAAAATGAACTAAAATTCTGGAAAATTCTTGTAATAAGTTATTGTAAAAATCTTCTTAAATTTACGAGACACTTTTTTTTCTGTGTGACTGTCCAGGGTTAAAAGAAAGCTAAAGAATCCTTGCTAATTCACTATTAAATTACAGGCAAAGGAGTACTAAAAATTTGTCCAAATTTTTAAGGGTTTATTCTGAAATTAAATATTTTTTTTACATTAAAAATATTACATTGGTTTCCAAAAAAAATTATTAAATAAATACTAAAATAAGGTATTAAAACCCTGTAATTTTGATGATCAAAAGGTCACAAAAACGTAAATATTCTAGTTGAAATATAGCCAATCTTTTAAAGAAAACTTACCAATTCTCTATTTTTTAAATTTGTTCGAATCCATCTGGAGTTGCTCTGAAATTAAATATTGTTTTTACAATAAAGAAAAAAATTAAACTGGTTTCCAAAATAATTAATTAACAAATAAAAATATACATAAAAAATATTATTTTTAAAAGAAAGTCATATTAAAAAATACTTACCAATTTAAGAATAAACTATACGCTGAGATATAACAAAAATTTTCCGAATTCATCTGGAATTGAATATTAATTTTTTACATAGAATAATAAAAATTTCAATACACTTTCAATTTCAACATATTTTCCTAAATATTCGTAATAAGTTTTTTCTAAACTACCGATAAAATATTAATAACTTTCATTTAAAAGGTTTAATAAACAAACACCAATATACATATGTCTCAAAAATCCAAAATATTCCATGCCTTTATATTCCCTTGTTGCATACCTACTTAAAAGATGCAACAGCCCACGCCAACGCCAACTATACAACTGAAGCATGCCAAACAAAACCAAGCAAAGCCAAAACATTCCTACAACAACAAAACCACATGTGCCTTTATTGAAAACAACACCTCATCCAGCCAAATAAACCATCCGCGTATAACAAACACACACACACCACTAAATGAACAAAAATAAAAACAACCCCACGCTCATGTATACACAACAAAACTCAAGCAACATCATCTTTACGTTAATCACATTCCACTATGCCGATAAAGATCTCTGTACTATGTATTAGTTCATCGCATCTGCTGACAATTTACTCTAAGAATAATATTCGTAAAGGCACACCAGTTTATGAACGATGAAACGTTTAACTTAAAATTTGCAAAAATTTTCATGAAATGTTATCTACCATTTTTGACGAAAATGTCTATAAATTTAATTACATGTGAACTAAAAATATTTCATTGGGTAATTTTTTACCAACAATTATTAACTATAGGAATTGTCAATAAGAAATTGCTATCCACTTTCAAGTTCATTTTTCGTAAAAAAAATTTTTTAAGGAAATTTCCATCGTAGTTCGTAGGCCATGAAATAAACGATTGCTACTTAGAATTTGTAAAATTTCCTTTCGAATAGTTAATTTTCGTTGAAATACGAAAAATGAACTAAAATTCTGGAAAATTCTTGTAATAAGTTATTGTAAAAATCTTCTTAAATTTACGAGACACTTTTTTTCTGTGTAATATACATGCTTTGGTAGGAAGTATATTTGAAAAACACAAGTAAACAAATAACATGCGTTGATAGGCGATATACTTGAAAAACATAAATATACTCCAAAAATTACATAAATAAACTCTTCTTCATTATTTTAAAAACCACTTGTGTTTGATAACATTTAAATTGCTGTTGATATTTAGAGAATAGAAAAATTTGTGTTTGTAGAACTTATACTACTGCTCTTATTTGATCAAGCTTTCGCTTTATTATAAATATAAACTGTTATTTGTGGAAATTATGATGAGTTTTGTCACATTTTTTGACCCAGTACTTTGTTATGACTGAGATTTATTTATTTATTTATTTATTTATTCATTTATTTAATCAACCAACGCCCTATAGGATTCGGTATTTTTGCTAACATATAACAAGTTATTTTTGCTATAACAGATAGCTTTGGTCTGAGGTAAATAAGAAATGTATTCCATTTTCTGTAGTGTGGAAATAACTATTATTTGTGGAAGTTTTTATTTAATCATTGAGCTTTTGCACACAGACTCGTTACAACTGGAGCTTTATGCTTTCATTATTAAGTGTTATGTATAACAGATATGATGAAAGCTCTAACTACACGCACAGAAAAAAACATATTTTGATTGATTTAATGTCTATCTAGAGCATGTAATTGTCGCAAAAACCACACTAAAAAAAGTGAACTCTCTATTTCACTAAAGCCAATTTAACTTTATTTTAGTTCATGGAATTATTATGTTTGTAGAAAGTTTGCTTTACCCTAATAATTTTTTGCGGACTTAAGTTAAATGAACTAACGGAAATGAAAAAACGGGAAAAAATTTTACACAAATTAACCATAAAGATTTACTAAATTCGTATATCTCACAAAATACATTATTTCTTTAAATTTGTAAATTTTACTACAAAGACATTCTTGCAATTTTGAACTCCAATTTTTTCCTTCAAACTACAAGATTTTCTTTAAACAAGTGAAAAAATTATTAATGTCTAACAATTTTTTTTTGAATTTGTCGAAAAATATTTACTTATTTTTGTGATATTGGTGTGATGCCAGCGTTTGTAATACTGTTCAGTTAAAATTTTCGAAAAATATTAAAAATTTTCTAAAATTAACCAAAAGTTTTCTTCCTGATGGGTTCACTGTTTTTTCAGTGCATATATTGTCGTTGTGAAAAGGTTTTTTTTGGCCAAGAAAAATGTATGCTGGCAATAAACAATAAAATGGATTTAAAATGCCGCAAACAGGTTCTATTATTTAAATGATAGATATCGAAACCAACGGGAAAACTATGTACACCGAAAAAAAGTGAACTATTGTTTACGAAAAATGAACTAATCCATAGTAAGAATGACCATGATTTGGCGCCAACGATTTTTTTCTAGATAAGTTCATGATTTTCTTATAAATTAGTTCATGTATTGCTATTTTAGTTCATTATTACTACGCTGTGGGAAGAATGTACTCACACTCATTCAAAATATTCCTTCTATACAGAAAAATGAACAATTTTTTGGGAAAACTATATTAAGAAATTGGTGTCGAATAAACTGTTTGTCAGTATAAATTTCAAAAAAGGAAACAAAGGTACAACAAGCATGTGTACAACTAAGAAAGTTTTTGTACAATACAAGTCAATTTTCTATAACCACCAGTACTTTATTTCAAAAAATTATTATTATATTACACAAAATTATAACTTATACTATACAATAAAGGAAATATTTTTGTCTTATTCGCACGTTGGATGCAGTTACTTGTCGCTTGTTAGTAATTGCTTCTTCAAAAGAGTAATATTCTATGTTCGTAGGGCTAAACTAATTAATTTCAATTTCCATGTTTTCTATCTATATGAAAGATACATGTGACATATGTTGCTATATTCTTTTATTGTGCGGATTTGCCTTATAAGCATCTGAAATTGTAAAACTATACAAAATATAAGCAAAATATCAAATTATATCTATTGATTTTTAACTTACGGTGTTCAATAAGGATATCAGCTTGGTTAGAATTGAACATTAAGAATATTAAAACAAGTAAGGAAAGACTAAAGTCGGGCGGGGCCGACTATATTATACCCTGCACCACTTTGTAGATCTAAATTTTCGATACCATATCACATCCGTCAAATGTGTTAGGGGCTATATATAAAGGTTTGTCCCAAATACATACATTTCAATATCACTCGATCTGGACAGAATTTGATAGACTTCTACAAAATCTATGGTTTCAAAATTTAATTCGGCTAATGCACTAGGATGGAACACAATGTTAGTAAAAAATGTGGGAAACATTTAAATCTGAAGCAATTTTAAGGAAACTTAGTTTATTTATGATTTATCGCTCGATAAATATGTATTAGAAGTTTAGAAAAATTAGAGTGATTTTTATAACTTTTCGACTAAGCAGTGGCGATTTTACAAGGAAAATGTTGGTATTTTGACCATTTTTTGTCGAAATCAGAAAAACATATATATGGGAGGTATTTCTAAACTGAACCGATTTCAACCAAATTTGGCACGCATAGCTACAATGCTAATTCTACTCCCTGTGCAAAATTTCACCTAAATCGGAGTTAAAAATTGGCCTCAGTGGTCATATGAGTGTAAATCGGGCGAACTCTATATATGGGAGCTATGTCTAAATCTGAACCGATTTCAATCAAATTTGGCACACATGACTATACTACTAATTGTACTCCTAGTGCAAAATTTCAACCAAATTGAACCAAAACTCTGGCTTCTAGGACCTTAATAGTCCATATCGGGCGAAAGATATATATGAGAGCTATATCTAAATCTGAACCGATTTCTTCCAAAATCAATAGGGTTCTATTCTGACCCAAAAAAGGAACACGTGCCAAATTTGAAGGCGATTGGACTTATATTGCGACCTACACTTTGATCACAAAAATGTGTTCACAGACAGACGGACAGACGGACATGGTTATATCGACTCAGGGAACCAGCCTGAGCATTATTGCCAAAGACACCATATGTCTACCTTGTCTCCTTCTGGGTGTTACAAACATATGCACTAACTTATAATACCCTGTTCCACAGTGTGGCGCAGGGTATAAAAATACCATAAAAAGGCATGTCTACCTGCAAGTGAAAATAAATATTTTTAATAAATTGAAATGTTGGTTTTATTAAAAACGGACGAAATACCGTTTGTAGAAAATCTTACCACATTGAAAAAATCCATCCAGTAGGTACATTATTGGAATCATATCTATGGACTAATGGGACATTTTTGAAATTCTTCTCAGAATATATTTGAAATAAAAAATATTATAAAATTAAATATAACATATTAAGTTCGCTTTTAGCCGCTAAAATCGCTTTTTTAGATTACTTTTCAATAATAAATATTGAAGAAAAAGAATTATAATTCTTTTTAAAGAGAATAAAGTTTATGAAAAAGCTCTTTGGCCCATTTCCCATCAAGTTATATTAAAATTTGCATCAAATATAATTTTATACTTTTTTTGTAATTTTTTTTTTATTTTAGTGGCTAAAATCGAACTTAGTACTCACACTTAAAAATTGACCATATTAACATTTGTTAAAGGGACGTCACTTTCTCTGCAAATTCTAACAAAATCTGTAAACTTTCCATCAAGTTTCATAGTGTGGGGCAAGGAGAAGGTTCCCGTCAAAATACCCAAAAATCAATTACACCATATTGATTTCATAACCTTCCCCTACGGCCTTTGTAAATTTCAAGTAAAGTTGAGAATTCTAGGTTTTTCTTCAATTTTAGAGGAGTTTTCCCTCCCCGTCCCAATTTCGATAATGATATAGCGTATATTGCGTAGACGTCCCAGAACATTTCAAGAAAATTATAAGCCCAATTTTTAAACAGGAGGGCAAGGGGTGGCCCTTCTTTCCTTCCGAATATCACAAAATCAGATATTTAAGACACTAAAAATTTTCAATTTGTACATTTCAGTATAGCAAAAAGTTCATATATTCAAAACGACTACATGGACGAAAAAGACTGTTTTTCATATGTTTGGGTGTAAAAATTATATGTTTGGAACTCAAATTTGTAAACACAATATTTTTAAGTGCAAGCATATAATGTTCATAAACTAGCATAACATGTTTGGGACATATATGTTAATATGTTAGAACATATTATGTTTGGGACATAAAATGTTTGTAAATATAATATGCTTGGATGCAAACATATATTAATTTAGAAATAGACTATAAACATATATGTGTTTAGAAAGAGCGACATAAAATGTGTGCTGGAAGAAAAATCACGAAAGTAACAAATTGGCGCCTTAAAAATATATATACACAAAGAAAATTCAATTAAAGATTGGAAAAATACTGTGTGTGAATATAAACAAGTATAAATTTTCAAATTTGGAGTAAACATATATATGTTATGATATAAGACCGCCAAAAATTTTATATGCTTAAGTAAAAAAATTAAAATGAGTATTCGGAGAGAAAATTCATTCGGAACCAAGAGAAAAGACATTTGAATAAAAGAGAATGAGTTTTGTTTATCATTTTCGCATTACGGGCACTTTTTTTTGTTTCGTCAAAACAAATCGGAACGTACACTGAAAACACAGTGAACCCACCAAGAAGGAAACTTTCGGTTAATTTTAGAAAATTTTGAATATTTGTAGAAAATTTTAACTAAACAGTATTACAAACGTTGGCATCACGCCGATGTCATAAAAATAAGTAAATATTTTTCGACAAATACAAGAAAATTTATTAGACATAACTAAGTTGTTTCACTTGTTAAAGAAAATTTTGTTGATTGAAGAAAAAACTTGGAGTTCAAAATTGCAAGAATGTCTTTAGTGACATACGAAGTTCACGATGGACGCATTTTTGGTAAAATTTACAAATTTAAAGAAATTCTTAACTATTTTGTGGAAGACACGAATTTAGTTAATCTTTATGCTTCATTTGAATATATTTTTTCCTCTTGTTTAGTTAATTTAACTAACGTACACAAAAAAGTATTAGAGTAAAGAAAACTTTTTCCAAACATAATATTTCTATGAACTAAAATAAAGTTAAAATGGCTTTAGTGAAAAAGAGAGTTCACTTTTTTTTGAGTGTAGGACGAGCAAGTCAAAATATTCAAACAAAGGTAATTAAAGGGATCTTCATAAAAACTAACGAAAGGGCACTATACACTGAAAAATAGCATGTCCGGTTCCAAAGATTGTGTCTCTATTTTAAAAATTTTGGTATTTATTCCGAGCCAATGAAGCCGAAAATTCAAGTAAGGATCCTTTTAAGACACAATTCTCTTTTAAATGTGGGTTTTGTGTATTTGACTCTATGAAGCAAATTTTATTTTTTCGCTTTTTCAGCTTTTTTCATATGCTATAAAAAGTCCGTTAAAAACAAGACAGTAGAAATTGTGCTATGTTTCAAGTAAAAACGTCTTTAAAATAAAGTGTTGAAAAACATGTCCTATTTTTTAACGATTTTTGCTTTGTAGTCAAGATGCAAAAATGCAACAAATTTAAAGACAATTTCATTAGTTTTAAAGATTTTTTCTGAATTATTAAAGTCAAGTTGACCTTTGTTCAAAATTTTTTCTTTCATGTTATGATACCCATTTTCAAGTCAAATCACTTAATTATAAGGACAACACGACTTCATTGAAAAGTTTATCGACTTTTGAACATGGAAAAAACTTTATATTAGAGAAATGCGTCGTCTAAGCTAAGCAAAATTTGTATTCTTATTTTAAGGACATGAAATCTTTGGTCACACGACAATATTTTTTTTCAGTGTGCTCTTTTTAGAGTTGTTACAGTAAAATGAAAACATTGGGAAACAGTGAAAAATTAAACAGTGGTAAGAGAGAAGTTCACCAATGTGGTATTACAATGGACTGAATAGTCTATGTGAGCCTGATACACATGGTTGGCCTGTCGCAAACTGTGACTTTTGCGACATACGTTTACGACGGTATAATACGTATGTCGCAAAAGTCGTAAACCTAGTGTAGAAAACCTAATTTGGAATTAAAGAAATTGTGAATATTTTTTAATTTAATTTAGTTAAGCTCCCCGATAAAAGGTATGCAAAAAATGTCCTATATTGTATTTATTCAAAACTCTACTAGATTTACATCTCTCATTCACAACTTGAAACTATTCTTGGTTTTCGTGGACCAAGCTTTAGCTGCACCAACGAATGACTAGCTACAATTTTGAAAAATTTTAATTAGTATGGAAATTGGTTCTAATAAGCCAAAAAGTGATTTTATAAAATTTTTTCTAAACAGCAACAGCAATAAGTAGTTTTCCTTCCTTCCAGTTTCTGCAGTAATTTGTGAAAGGTTAACTATGAGCGAGTACCGACCGTCACGTTTACTGCACCATCGAGTAGTTTATAGTAATTTTGGCTTCAAATTTCCAATTGAAATAACTATATTCTCAAGTATTTTAAACTCGTTAATAATTTTATGAACATTCCTGAGAATTGATTCGCATATATCATCATCTTGGATATCATTCGCTGCCTATCTGAAGGGCCTGAAGTATTTGGAGTTTGCGACGTTTGCTACTTTTTCTACATTTACGACGTGTATGTGACGTTTACGACGTTTACAACTTTGCGACAGTCGCAAACCTTAAAATGTTTGATACAGACCATCTCTGCTGATACATCGGGCTGCCACTTAACCTAACCTAACCTAACAATTGAATAAGTTTATTTTCTTTAGAATAAATTATTAAAGAAAGCAAACAATTGTTCACACCTAAATAAATTTATGTGTTGGTTGTAAAATTATTGTTTCGAATTTAAATATAATGTGCTTTTGAATGGTTATCGTTAACTTTAGGATTCAATGGAAAAATATTTATATATTACTCGACTTCACATTCTTCCTTTGTAAGAGTTTTTTGAATTTCTTCGAAAATTTCAAACTTGTGTACAAAACCCTTTTTTGTTACAAATTTTTTTATTTTTGCAATAAAAAATAATATATGATTTCAAATCAGTCCATTTCGTTTATATCAAGCACTGTTCTTTTCTGAATTTAAGTCTTTTATAAGACACACTTTACAGTTTCGTAGTAAAAAGTTAATATAATAGTATATAAAAGTTAATATAATAGTAATAATATATAAAAATTTAAAAAAAATGGTGTCGGTCGAAGCAGGGATCGAACCCAGGACTCTTGGCATGCAAGGCGGACGTACCAACCACTGCTCCACGTCGCCAACAAATGTATGTTTAACAATGTTATGTTGTTAAACAATCGTGGGCGCCGCAAGCTATGCTATATAAATATGACTTATAACGATAATTATCTCTTGATGACCATAACAGCTACGTAGCCCAGTGGTTAGTGTGCTGGCTTACAACATTATTTAATTTGGATGGAAAATGCATAATGTTTGGAACTTAGACTACACAAACATATTATATTGTTTAGACCAATAAACTTTCAAACATATTATATATTGGAAGAAATCAAATATATAAATGTTTGGGCAATACCCAAAAATGTATATGCTTGAAGCAAAATGTGTTTGGGAGTATATGTTACAGAAGCGATTTTTTTTGAGGGTGTAGATGTGTAATTCTAAAGTGTTTTTAACATAAGTGGAGTATTAATTACTTATATTTCTATACCCTTCCTTAATTAATACAATTTTAGCAAACTTCTAAATTTGTGTAATTTAACAAAATTAAGTGCTTTTGTTAACAAATCACGTGTTTAGTTCTTCGGCTACATTTTTCGTTTTCAACTAGTTTAATGCAACTCTGATTGTCTTAAAATATTTCGGTTGGTGTTTCGATTTGAATACCAAAATCCGTTAAAAGCCGTCTCAGCCAAATGGCTTCTTGCGTTGCCTCTCCCAAGGCTATGTATTCAGCTTCAGTTGACGATAAGGAAACACTTTGTTGTTTATGGCAATACCAGCTTACACATCCGCCTCTGAACTTGAAAACGTAACCACTTAATGATTTTCTGTCAATGACATTTTGTGCCAAGTCCGCATCCACAAAACATATTAAGCCTTGATTAAAGTCTTCATTGCTTCCAACTTTAAGTTTCAATTTTCTGGAACCATTAAGATACTTTAACAACCTTTTTACTTCTGTCCAATCTTCTTCCATCGGTTGGCTCAGAATAGATACTGATGCTGCTATATCTGGTCTGCTATTAACTGCTAAATATATTAAGCTTCCAATAGTTTCTTGATATACTTTTTCCAATTGATAATTGTTGATAAAAACGCTCGAGTTTTTATCAACAATTGATATATTTTATTATTTTTCAATACATTAAATTGTTTTCTGTCGAGTTTACAATATCCGACGTCTAACGGTATTTTCGAAATTTTGCTCTCTTCTAAATTTGTTTTTTCCAATAAATCTGAGATGTAATGATCCTGAAGGAAGTTATAGAAACCATCACCTCTCTCAATTTGGGCACCAAGATAATATTTAACGTCTCCCAAATTTGTAAGCTCAAAATTGCTTTCTAATATTTCTTCAATATCTTCAAAATCTTTGATATATTGTGCTGAAACTAAAATAGTATGTTGATATTTCCTCTTCTTCCCAACTTTGAAAATAAACAAGGATCTGCCTTGCCTTGAATAAATCCGTTTTTCTTGATTATTTCGAAAAGTTTTATATTCCTGCATCTTGCTACCTGTTTTAGACCATATAATTTCTTCTGCAATTTGCAAACAAGTGGTCTACCATCTTCAGATGGAACTTCATATCCTGCACGCAGAGAAGAAACATGATTGTCACAATCATATTCGAAGAGCAAAATAATATGATAGGAGCTATTTTTGCGGCGACCATGTAACAATTTAACCTGCAACCATGTTGGCTCAGTGAACATGGTTCTAAGAAAAATGTAATTGTCCTCATCTAAAATGTTATTATATTGATAAAAAGAATTTTGTTCAATGAAAAGACAATGGTCACGATTTAAAATGTTATGGTATTCATTAAAAATGTTTTTCTCCTAGTTAAAAGAACATGGTCACAACCTAAAATGTTTTGATCTTTATGAAAAAACTTTTTTCATCGTCGAAAAAAGGACGCCACTTGAGAAAAGAAAACACAACATTAACTTTATTTGTTTGTTTTTATTTATTTATAAACTAATTCATTGTTTATTTGTATTTATAATGCCGTTCAAGCAAACATCATATATTTTTACACACTCCATATTTACATCGTGCCCATCAAATGTACAAACGCAGACATCATGTAACTGCAAATAAAAATAAATGATACCATATAGCAAAATGCAGAACAAAAAACAGGTACATTTTTTCAATTACACTTTCCTTTTTTGTGTTCACATAAAACCACGTGCCACTTCTGAATAAATAAACACAGTAAATTAGTATTCTCCGTCCATTCCAAGAAACAATCAACACACGACTGACGCGCAAAATGAAAATCGTGTGTACCTGCTCAATGTTTTTATAAAATTCTGTTCGCTGCAAACAAGTTAAAAAATTAAATGGTCACGAAAAAAATGTAAATGGTCTTTATGGCCATGTAATGGTTCTAGACATGTCTATACTTAACCTATAAAAATACTTTTTTCCCTGTAAAAAAGTAAAAAAATTGAATGGTCAGATACATGATTTTCCCGACCATTTAATGGTCTCAAATTCTATCATTTAAATGATAGAACATGTTTGCGGTATTTGAGAACCATTCAAATTCTTATTGCCACCATACATTTTTCTCCGCTCGAAAACTATTTTTACAAAGACAAAATACATGGTTTTCGCGGCAATTACATGCTCTAGCTAAGCATTAAATGGATGCGGCAACCATGTCCAAACATTGTTTTTCTGTGCGTGTGGACGTCGTCGCATATATACACTCCGTTTAAAAATGCTGTTTTTATATCATAATGTTTCACTCGGGATTTATTTGCTCCTGCTATTGTTAAAAACACGCACACTGTGGTTTGTCGAACTACCGGAGCAAAGACTTCGTCATAGTCAACTCCAAACTTTTGACTAAAACCTTGGGCAACCAATCTACACAGAATTTTTTTTTTTTTTGTGATTTCTATCACGAAAATCGCGGATTCAATCAGTTTTTTAATTGAAATGTCTTCAATCAGGAAAATGATAGTATCAATCACCCATTTTTATTGAAAACCAACACGATTTTCAATTAAAAATTTAATTAATTTCGCGACAAAAATGAATCAACTATTTGATTGATTCAATTAAATTATCAATTGATATGGGCAATAAATTTCAATCAAAAAATTTATATATTGCGCCCCAAAATCTAATTAGTTTTTGTTTATGTTACAACCTTATTTTTTCGTTCAGAATGCCAAAAGACAAGAATTTAGTTCTGGTTCAAATTCACGTTTAGGTTTTATAGGTATAAAGCAAATATAATGTACAACTTTTATAACAATTTGAGTAGGTAACAAAGTTTGAGGTAAGTAACAAGGTTTATGTTAAGGTAAGTATGATTTTCCTTCTAGATATATTGATTTATTGCAATTCACAAACTCATATAAATACGATTTAATTCAATATAAGGACGAAGCAATATTTATGATGATCGATCACATTAAATATATGAGGAATATTTACAAATGTTTCCTTCAACAAATGTGCAATATTTACAAATTTAACTTCGAGTGCAATATTAGGTTAAGATTCAAAGTTTCGTTTTAATCCAGCTTTTACTTATTTTCATAAATATTTTAATTACTTTACAATTTTGGTTTTATTTCGTTTTAAACTTAGTGGTACGTATTGTATTTAATATAGTTTTTGTTTTTTTTTATCAATGCTCGTTTTACACTTTCAACAGGTAGGTATTTTAATTCTTATTATTGTACTGTTCCTTTTTTTATTTTGCAGGTTTTTCACTTCGTTATTTTATTTTAACTAAACTTTCAATTCTTTTTCTCTTCACGGTCACGGGGGTTGCGGTTAGAATAATCGATCAAAATGAACTGAAGATTTATCAAACGTCACTGCAATCGTCATTGTTGGCATTATTCAGCAAATGGACAACAACAACAACTGCAGTGAGACAATGTGGTTGCCACTCACACACTGATCGACATGTCAATCAGCAAACCGCTTTTACAGTATTGAGCAAAATTATAGCAACACCTATAATCACAATACTGATTAAATTTTTAGCACATCCCTAAACATCCAGCCCCCCGTGGCATGTGTGCCTCAAAGTGGTTTGTATGATGATTTTATTCTCTCGGCATGTTTCTGATGGGCCCGGGGAATACATATCCAAGATTGGTTTGATATGCATGTACGTCTCCAAGGCCGGTAAACACATGGCCATCTCTTCTCAAAGCAGGATACACGTCGGCACCAAGTTCTAGATCAATCGGGGAGTTCGAGCGTGGGTCAATGTCGGCAAGAGTGTCGGTTGCCAGATCTCTTGTAGGGTCATAAATTATTGGGTCAGAATAGGGTCGTGTCGGAAGTTCATTGGTAATAAGAGCATTTACTCGCAAAGCCCACGTGCCACTGGTACTTCGAGGCATTAATCTGAAGGTTGTAAACCTCTGGCCACGATGATTGAATGATCGAAGCCCAATACGACGAAATGTTGAGTAGGCGATTCTTGACATAGTCGTTGACTGGCTTATTAGCGCTCTCACTATAGTGTAGCGATCGACATCGCATCTGCAGATGGTTGTACCACTATGGAAACTGGAGGGCAGGTCGCAACGGGTCTTCAAGTTGTGAGGCCCCATGCTAAACTGTCTATAAAGCATAGTCAGGCGGAAAATAGTTTGACAATATTGGTGATGGGTCTACTTATTGTCCCTCTAGGTCTACTTATTGTCCCTCTCTTTTGATACGAACCAATGACCATTCGGTTGGACGGAACCTGTCATCATTGATGACAACGAGATCATTTTCTTTAATATTATCTTATTGATATTTCCGTTTGGTTCGACGGTGCAAATCATTGAGATATTCTGACTTCCACCGCATACAAAAATATTGTGATATAATTTTGAGGCGTTGCCATCTGTTTGCGAGAGTTACATCCTGACCGGAAATATCGGGCTCTGCAGGAGCCAACATGGATGTACCGATTAAAAAATGGCCAGAAATCAAAGGTGAAAAATCATTAGGGTTGTCGCTCGCTTTATGTAAAGGCCTAAAATTCAAGTAAGCTTCTATACGAGCTAATATTGTGGATAATTCCTCAAATGTGAAGCTCATACTGCGAATAAATTTTCGTAAGTGGGTTTTCAGAGATTTCACCCCCGCTTCCCACAAACCGCCCATGTGGTGGCACCAGGAGGTATAAATTTCCAAACAAGATTATTGTGGGAATACTGTTGCAAAGTTTGGGTCTGAAGTGTTTTTAGAAACTGAAGGCGATCTTTTCGGAAAAGTTCTGCAGCTCCAGCAAAATTCTTCCCATTATCAGAGTACATACACGAAGGACAACCTCGTCGTGCAATAAATCGTGAAAAAGCAGCAAGAAATGATTGCGACGATAAATCACTTGTGACTTCCAAGTGAAGATACATATCTAACCCTTAGTTATCAAACAGACCCTCGTTTTATAGTTCTTAATATTGAAAGGCCCTGTAAAATCCACCCCTGTATTAGTAAATGGTCGGGAAAGAAAGGTACGTTCAGGTGGAAGTGAGGCCATTATCTGTGATTGTTGTGTCGTTTAAATAAAATGCAAGTCTTACAGTTATGTATTACTTTCGTCACCAAAGGTTTTAATCGGAATATCCAGAATTCCGATCTCAAAACACGAGTCATAAGTTTATTACCACCATGAAGAGTAACTTTATGAATAGACTCTACCAAAAGGTGTGTGAACCGAGCATCATATGGCAAAAGAATAGGATGTCTTTCATTATAACTTAGAACGGGTGATTGTACAAGTCGTCCATTGGACCGCATCACCCCGTTTGAGCCAATAAAGGGATTCATTGTTAGCAAACTACTGGTAGACGAAATTTTTATCTTCTTTACTAAATTCGTGTACTCATGTGCAAAATATTGACTTTGAGTCATAATGACCAAAATTCGTGTACTCATGTGCAATTGTCATTGACTTTGAGTCATAATGAGCAAACGTCGTTTTGTTTCTTGAATTCCCTCTGGAGTTATCTCCTGGGTCGAAATTCTATGATGTGATCTATTTTGCCCGGTGTTTCTCCAAAACCGTAAAACATAACTCATTACCCTGTAAGCGCGTGGTAGTGAAGAGAATCGCATCAAAGGGTCTTCAAAAGAGGAAGCAGGTAAAACCTTCACAGTCTTTGTTTCGAAATTTGTGTCTCCCAACATTTCAAATTTCGGCCATCTGTCTCTAGGCAGTTTCAACCATTGTGGCCCATGCTACCATAAATTATGTGATTCTAATTCAGAAGGCGTACAACCTCTACTAGCTGCATCAGCAGGGTTATCTTCGGAGTCAACATGTTGCCAACATTTTCCAGAATTTCAGATACACGATTTTCCACAAATGTACTCCACGCGCATGGAGGCTTTTTTAACCACGCTAACACGATTTTCGAATCTGTCCAAAACTGGGTTGAGTAATTTGAAACTTGAAGATTTGTAATGGTTGCTGATGCTAATTTAGAAAGTAAAACTGCCCCGCACAACTCGAGTCGGGGCAATGAAATCAGATGAGTTTAAACTTGGTGATCTTGGAGTTCGACCCTAATATATAAAGCTGCCCCATATGCGCTCTCGGATGCATCGCAAAAACCGTGAATCTCTATTTTTGAACTTGGAATAAATTAATCCATCTAGGAATTTTGACAGAATCGATAGCGCCGCTATTTCTTACGAAATTACTGGAGCTAACCATCCACATGGGTCAAATAATTTTGCAATAGAAGATAAAACTTCTCTTTTGGTGCAGTTTTGCCTAACATCTATGGTTGGCTGATTAAATGTGAAAAAATCCCCCGATATATTCCACCTAACTCCTAGTGTCTTGGTTGATGAAGCCTCAGATAAATCCAACCAATTAAGTGGAAGCAATTGTTCTGAAGGCAAATCTTGAATAACGTTATGATTATTAGACGACCACTTCATTAGCTGAAAACCCGCAGAGTCCAAAGCTAGAATTAACTCTTTACGAGATTTAACAGTGTGCGCGCCAGCTAAAACATCATCTTCATATAAGTTTTCCCGTATAATTTTTGACGCAAGAGAATACGTGTCCGTCACATCTTCTGCAAGTTGAAGAAGTGTCCGGATTGCAAAGAATGGAGCGCAGTTAACTCCAAAAGTGACTATTACGAGTTCAAAGTCTTCTAAGAGGTCTGTGGGAGATTTTTAAAAGGTATACGCTCATATAGTGTCTGATTTTGGTCGAGCAGAATTTGTCTGTACATCTTTGTGCCATCCGCACTATAAACATACTTAAAGAACCTCCGTTTCAAAATTTGTAAGACAAGATCTTGCTGGAGAATGGGTCCAGTAAACAAATTATCATTAAGGCTTCGCTTGTTTGACGAAGGGCTTGAAGCATTGAAAACCACCCGAAGTTTTGTTGTCAGCCGATCAGGTGTAATCACCGCATGATGCGGCAAATAATAGTCGGAGTCTTCGCGATTTCTTGAAATTTTTCTCATGTGTCCAAGTTCCAAATATTCTAAAATTGTTTGATCATATTGTGCCTTTATATCAGGAGTCTTCATTAACTTCCTCTCCATTCGGAAAAATTGTGCCATTGCGATATTTCAAGAATTTCCTAATTCTTCACAATTTTTAAATGGGAGGGTTACAATATATCTGCCCTGTTCATTACGCTTTGTAGTGATTTTGAAGTTTAATTCGCAACATGCATCATCTTCTGATCTCAAAATCTTTTTTGGAATTTCCTCCACCTCCCAAAAACGAGTGAGAATATTTTCAATGGAAACAGTGTTATGTAAAGAAATTCGGTGTTCGTTCACCTTTTCTTGAATTATTGGACCACCAACAATCCACCCAAAAACGGTATGTTGGGCCAATAAAGAGCCGATTGATTTCATAGGAGTATCAATATCAAAAATTAAGGGAAGATCAACGGGTTGACTGATGTAGAATTTTGGATCTACCAAATCAAAGTTGACCAAATTTCAAAATGGAAACTAGGATCTAGACGAGAACGTAAATTGAAAAGACAAGCTTTTGTAGAAGTTTCTGCCAACATCTCATTAACTCCCGTAATATGTACTAAATTTCGTCTAGTTGGCAAACACAATTTATTTTTAAGTTTTTCAGATATGAAAGTGGATTGAGGTCCAGAGTCAATGATCGCTCTGGCATCAAACAATTGTCCGCGAGATTCGATTTGGACCAAAGCCGTGAAAAGTTATGTACCCCTGGGATGATACGCACAAGTTTGTGTAACATTGTGTGATGCCGCATGTTACATTCTCGACAAGTGTAATTGCTTTTGCAGTCTTTGATTCCATGATTGGACGAAAGACAATTATAACAAAGATGAGAAATTTTAACCACATTCTGTCGTTCACAGTTTTCTCAATAAATTTCGGACAATCCCGAATAAAATGCCTTTCTTTACAAAGTGGACATGTTTGTTTGTTTGGATTTTGATTTCTGGACGACAATTTAGAATCGAACTTATTTTTACCCCCGGTGTATTTGGTTTTTTGTGAGACGTTCGTTTGAAAACTATTGACAAATTTCCCTTTATCTGGTTTATAACGATGGCCTTCGTACTTATCCTGATTTTGGCTACTGAAAATTGGCTTTATATTCCACTGACTCAATAGTTTTAAATTTATGAGTCAAAAAAAGATCGAATCGATGCCAAGTTGGAAGAGTCTTGCAATCCTCTAAAGAATTTTCGAATTCTTCAAGAAAGGGTCTTGGCAATTTTGCAGAACAAAGATAAAGTAAGATTGGGTCCCATTGCTTGACTTCTATACTCAATGTTCCTAAAGTTTGAATACAAGTATTTACTGTCCGTTGCAGCTTCTGAACCTATAACTTGAGTCGATAGAAACATTTGGTAAATTAAAAATTATTTTCTATTGTTCATTAACCTGCATTCTTTTGTTCTCGTAACGATCTTTCAAATTTTTCCATGCCAATGTAAACCCATCGTTGGTGAGTGGAACATTACTAATTATTTCCCTTGCTTCACCAGATGTTTTTTGGGTCAAGTGGAAAAGTTTTTCGACATTGCTGAGTCGAGAGTTGTTTATATATATGGTGGAAAATAGATCTCTAAAAGATGACCACGCTGAATATCCCCCTCTGAAAATGTCTGTGTCACAGAGAGGCAGTCTTAATGCTGTTGAAACTAGTAGTGGGAGGGGTCCCAAACGATTGCCTTTCTTCCTTTTCTTTGGAAACCTGATCTTTTAAGGCGACTATATCCGCATTAATTGCACTCAGAACACATTTATATGACGACATTGCTTCATTATAGTGGGTACGAAGTTTTGATTTGTCAGTTGCCTAGTTTTCAGTAGTTTTTGCCACGGCATAAATACTCTCGAAATCATTTAAATCATTGATGCTATTGGCAAATTTTTCCCGAACAATTTTCTCCATTTTACTCAATTTGGAGTCTTAAGTCAAAATTTCGATTCGGCAAAACTTTGCAAAGATAAACAAAATGATAAACAAATGTATGCGAATTTTACCTACTTACAAAATTTTTTTGAACAATTTTGATGAGTTATTCACAATAATGTTGTATTTGAATATATGGGAAGAAAATTATATAAAATGATCAATTACTTTCTCAAACTTTCACAAATTTATAAAACCGTTGAAGTCAGAAGAAATAACATTAATATCGGGTCAGTTCCAGAATAGTGCAAACGAGAATGAAAAAACGTTCGAAATTCACAATAGCCGCCAATAAAAAACGTCAAAATATCGATTAAATTATTTCTGAAAAAACGAGCTGATTTTCAATAAAAATGACTTGGGTTACTTTGTATATGGCCACCGTAAAGTCAGACAACAAGTTACGACTTTTGACATACGTTTTTACACAATAAAAATTTTCCACAAAACAAATATGGTATTTGTAACACACTGTAAATTAATGGGTCGAGTTATCAGCTTACGGAAATTTACAGACAAGGTTACCAACGAATATCACCAGAAAATCAAACCAATTTCCATAAAAATATTCCCAAAAATTTACGGAAATTTTGCCAAAGCTTAAAATCCAACAAATAATCTCACAGAACAGTGAATATTGCCAACCGATTCCAAATTTAGATAAGAGTCTTCATTTAAATGAATTTTGCCATTCATAAATGATTTTCAAAATTTCAAAGATTCATTGTTGTTTTTTGATTTTTGCTTAAAACCATGCATTGACTAAACTACAAGTGTAGCTTAAAGAACAGAGTAAAAGAATGTTTGTCAAATTTATTTGAGCAAAGCCCTATAGACTGCAAGATGGTTGGATGGACGCACGTTTCGGAATTACCACATTCCTCATCAGCATCCTCTACTCGCAGCAAAACTATCAACCAATTATCAGAATAAATTCAGGCAGTTCATTAAACCCAACAATGAACCACACTTGAACCTTCCGAAAAAAGGTTTTACATTGATAGCCGGATTATGCCGAAATAAATTCGTACAAACAATGCAATTTAATGCCAACGCTACTTCGCAACTTCAAGGTGAATCTTCCAACAAACTAATACCGCTCTTGGATTTAAGAAAACTAAGAGTGAACAACATTTACAATTTTAAAAGATGAATAACGTACCCACCTTTTGATTGCAAACATATTTTTATATTCTTACATATTTGATAAAATGATGGAGTTGGTCAAATATATTATTTTAGTCCGTTTAGTGTAAACAGGCTTCAATGGAAAACGGTATTCACATTTCACAATTGCTTACCTTCAATAAACGTAGATTGTTTTCCATTTTTACAATAACACAAAACACAAATACAGTTAAATTCAAATGCGTTCCGTCATACAATTTTCCAAACCTTTACCACGTGGCCATTTATTGTTGCACACTTTATTTATTTCAACCCTTTGCTAGGATTTGTTGTTGCGTTCAAAATATTTATGCATACATTTTGAATGCAGCAGACAGAATGTCGCCAACCATGTTTTTCAATTTACGCGAAAAACAAAAACCCATCCGTTCGTTACGAGTTACTTCCACAGACTGATCTCTCCATCATACATTGTTGAATAAATACCCATACTTTTGTTCTTTTCGATCTTTCCATTGCTCAAAATTATTCAATTTCAATCACATGTGTAATTGGAAACGGAAAAATTTTCAATCGCGTTTGTAATTGACAATTATTTCCGAATTGATTAACAAATTGATTGAATCAATTACTATTTTAATTGGAAACGTAACAAATATCAATCAATTTTCGAATTGGTTTTTATTCGGATTTGATTAAATAATTAATTGAATCAATTAACATATTAATTGAATCCGTTTCCAAATTAAGGGTTGCCATTTTGGTCCGATCGGACCAAAATTGGTCCAAAAAATTTTACATTTTTAAATTGGGTCCAATGGTCGGACCAAATGGAATTTGATTGAGTTTGGTTCATTTTCGTCAAATCGGTAATTTTTAAAAATTTTCAATAGAAATAAAATTTTGACAAAATTTTCTGCAGAAATAAAATTTTGACAACATTTTCTGTAGAAATAAAATTTTGACAAAATTTTCTGTAGAAATAAAATTTTCACAAAATTTTCTGTAGAAATAAAATTTTGACAAAATTTTCTATAAAAATACAATTTGGCAAAATTTTGTATAGAAATCAACTGTAAAAAATTTGTATAGATACAAAATTATGCAAACATTTTGTATAGGAAGAACATTTTGTAAAAATGTTAATAAAAATAAAAAAAATAAAAATAAAATATTGCGATAACTTTCTATAGAAATAAAAGTTTGAAAATTTTTTCTATTGGTATAAAATATTGCCAAAATTTTCTATACAAATAAAATTTTGCCTATAAATAAATAAATTTTTAACAAAATTTTCAATAGAAATAAAATTTTGACAAAATATTCTATAGAAATAATATTTGGACAATATTTTCTAAAGAAGTACAAATTTAGACACAATTTTCTATAGATATAAAATATTGAAAAATTTTTTATGGCTAAATTTTCTATAGAAATGAAATTTAACAAAATTTCCTAAATAAATAATTTCTTTACAAAATTTTCAATAAAAATACAATTTTTACAAAACTTTCAATAGAAATTAAATTTTTACAAAATTTTCAATACAAATAAAATTTCTACAAAATTTTCTATAGAAATAAAATTTTTAAGAAATTTTCAATAGAAATAAAATTTTGACAAAATTTTCTATAGAAATAAAAATTTTGAAAACAAATTCTATAGAAATACAATTTTGTTAATATTTTCTATAGACCCGTGTAAAAATTGGAGGATCCAATCCTATCTAATAATATAAAATTTTATCTAATTTAATCTGTTCAGATATTGGTTCAGATATAATTAGATCTGCACAGATATGCTGTATATGGCGCTAGATCTGGTTAGATATAATCGCAGATCTCATCATATATAGTGTAATATCTAATTATATCTCCCATATCTAATAATATATGATTGGATAGAACCATTTATAGCGCTATATCTAATAAGTTATGGTATATATAACATCATATCTGACTATCTATGGGGTTAAATATGGTCCAAAAGGTAATAAAAAATCATGAACACGTTAAAACTACTTGAAATACCTCTTTATATAAGAAAAACCATTGCAGAGTACGCTAAGTCAACTTAGCATTTTTTGATGGAGTTCGTTGTTTTTTATTCGCATTGATGTGAATTGCATCCTTTCAAATGTTCGAATTTATTGGACACTTCTATCAAAAGTTATTGTTAATATTGTACGCAGTCTGTGACAAAAGTTTTACAAATTTCCAATCCAAAAAGGGCAAAAAAAAAAAATTCGGTCTAAAGTGGTCTAAGTCATTTTTAGCCATGGTCTATTATAATTATTTTCAATTCGTACACCCTCAAAAAAAAATCGCCTCTTTAACATATGTTCCAAACATATTTTGCAGGAAGCACATATATTATTGGATACTGCCGAAACATTAACATATTTGTTTTATGTGAACATATTATATGTTTGGAAGCATTTTGAGCCCAAAAATATTATATACTTGGAAGAATTTTTCCCAAAGACGATTGTGCTCATTCCCTAACATACTCGTAATTCTCACTTCCACGAAATATTTTAGTTCTTGGTACCTTTTTCTGTAATACAAATAATGTTGAAGAAATTATTCACTTTTATAAATTATTTAAATTTTACCTTTCGCCTGCACGGAGAATCGAACCGAGGACCATACAGTTTGTAAGCCGACACACTATCCACTGGGCTACGTAGCTGTTATAGTCACCAGCAGATAAATATCGTTATAAGTTACATTTATATAGCATAGTTTGCAGCGCCCACGAGCCCATGCAACCATAATATTATTTAACAGAAACATACATTTGTTTGCCACGTGTAGCAGTGGTTAGCATGTCTGCCTTGCATGCAAAGGGTCGTGGGTTCAATCCCTGCTCCGACCGAACACCATTGGTTTTTTTTTAATTTACGCATTTATATTTATACTATATTAAATTTTTATAATGAAACTTCGAATT
Source organism: Haematobia irritans (assembly GCF_050003625.1). Taxonomy (NCBI): domain Eukaryota; kingdom Metazoa; phylum Arthropoda; class Insecta; order Diptera; family Muscidae; genus Haematobia; species Haematobia irritans. Next base: position 73,139,133 of record NC_134401.1, on the reverse strand, counting down.
GTGGGTTATTAAAGATTTATAGTCAGTAACAGTGCTTGATATAAGCGAAATTGACTGATTTTTGGATAACATATTATTTTTTTATTGCAAAAATAACAATTTTGTAACAAAAACCTGTTTTTGGTACAAAACTTTAAAATTTGGAAGGAATTCAAAAACTCTAACAAAAGAAGAATGTGGAGTCGAGTATAAACATACATATATAATTTTATAATATAAACATAAATTTATTTAGGCGTGAACAGTTATTTTACTAGCATTTAACACCATCGCTCTAAAATGCCTTTTATTTTTCTTTAATAATTCATTTTAAAGAAAATAAACTTTTTAAATTGTTTTAGCTGCAAAACTCGAACTTAATGCTCGCTTTATATTTGAAGGTGTCCGTCAACTCCTCGTGGACTACTTATTAATAAAGAGGAACTAAACTTTGTTTTTATACATTTTAATGTGTAATTTTTCACTATCTCCTCCTTATTTCATTTTACTGTTCCAACTGTAAAAAGAGTATAGTGCCCTTTCGTTATTTTTATGAAGACCCCTGATTCCTTTTAACGAACCAAGAAAAAAATTGTGCCCATAATGCCAAATGGTAAACAAAACACATGTCCATACATACATAAAATGCTGCTCTCACGGCGAAAACACATGCTGTTTTTTTTTTAATGTCTATTCTCTTGGTTCCGAATGTCTATTCTCTTTATTCAAATTAAATAATATTTAGACTTAAGCATATCAAATTTTTGGCGTTCTCATAAACCAGTTTTCCGAAACAACATACAAACGGTTTCATGGAAATTGTTCTATTTTGATTCTTTCGCTGTGTTATGTTGATATCTTTTGTCAACTCTCCCGGTTTCCATCTCTATTTCTTTCTCTATACTCTCTCTGTCGCTTTGAATAAAATATCACAACATATGTATGTTTAGTCGAAATTTGTAAATTTATACATGTTTGCATTCACACATATGATTTTTATGAAACATTCATGCCCCAAACATAACATATTCTAACATATTAACATATATGTCCCAAACATTTAGTGTTAGTTTTGGAACATTACATTTTTGCACTTAAATATATTGTGTTTTAAAATTGTGCCCGAAACACATTTTGTTTATATCGGAACATATGAAAAACATATTTTTCTAAGAGCGTACATACTAAAAAAATCCACAATAAACATGATTTTAAGACCGAAAAAAGTGAATTTATATCTTGAACGGTTTTTGAGAAATTCCAAAAACACTTAACTTGTTTCCCGTAATATTCACCTTTTAGACTTAGCGTACTTTGGAATGCAGACATGATATTTTCTAATAAATGGGTTTTATACATTATAAAAGTCCTTCATGTTTCCATTAAATTCGACAAACCAATTCGGCCTTTAGTGTGAACAGCCTTTCAGTCTCAACAAAAACCCATTAATAACACAAAGATCCCAATAAACACAGGATGAGCGTTTTTCAAATGCAACAACTTTTCAGTTTGAGGGTAAATATAATTTTCAACATAAATTCAACTTGACTTGAAATAGCTTATCTTCAATACATCTTCAAATTGTTTGCGAATTACTTCTAATTTGCAAAAATGTTTACGAAATCTTTGAAAAGGTGTTGAAGATAATATGAGAAAACTTTGACAAAATACTACCCTAAAATGCAACGAAAAAACCATGTGGTTTTCAATACTTTATTGTGCAACGAAGTTCGTGGTCAATTGCAAGAAATAAAAATGGAAAATTTTAGACAAATAACCAAATAGTTTATAAAAATAGGTAAGTGAAAATAAAAAATGAAATAAAACTTTAAGGAATGTATATCTCTTTGCAGAAAACTAAAATTATGGATTCTACGTTCTTGAAAACATTAAAAAGCTGACCGATGAAAAAATGGTGGACAATTAACTGGAACTGCTTCAAATAGTTTAAAATAATTGGTACGTCAATATGAAAAATTAAATCAACACTTTAAAGAAGTCACTAAATTTAAATCTCTTTGCAGAAAACTAAAATCTTTGGATGCTACTTTCTTGCAAACAATAAGAAGCTGACCAATGAAAAATGAGTGGCGTATCGACAAGAAAAAGTTTCCAGAAACATTACAAGTGCAACCAATTAAAATTGTTAAAAACAACAAATTGTTGAAATCAACAACTTCTGGATGAAAATGTGCATCACATCGTCAGTTTAATTCATATGCTATTATCAGTTTAAAATGGATATTTTGTGAATTCCTTCTGCTGGAAATCAATTCTAACACGCGGTCCAGTACGTTCCTAATTTCAAATTGCCCGCATGTTAATAAAAGGAAGGAACCAAAAGGAAGGAAAACGAATTATCAATGCAAAAGTGTTTGCTAATAATGTTTAAGATATTTAAAGTTTTGTTGTTTGCTTTTTTTCTTATTTGTTGATATGTTTAATAAGATTATTATTTATCAATTGGTATTGTAGTGTATTATGTAGTGTAGTGTATTATTATATATTTTATTTTGATGAAAATGAATAAATTATACAAAATTCATAGAATTTTGGCTTTGACTTTCAATTTGAAGTGGGGATATCATTCATACAAATTTAGGTTGAAAAGTATTTGCAACGATGTTAAATTTTAATTTGACTCGCATCGAAAATTGTTTGACAAATTATTGAGTAGCGATGCATTTCAATTTGAGGATAACACTTGAGATATTATTGCTAATGTGTGGAATTTCATTGTTGAGGGTAATGTCTGTTTTTTGTTGAGAACGCGATTTTCTCAACAATTTCTCAACTTGAATATTACCCTAATCCTTTGAAAAAATGTTTGAAAAATTGTTGAAATTTAGCATTTTTCAAACGTTTGTGTTTATTGGGATAACACAAGAAAGGCGAGAAAATTAAGAAATACTTAATTGTTTTAATTTGGTAAATTGTAGTTTCTTTTATTGCGGAGATTATGTAGGTAAGTAGATTGTATTTGTCATTTCTTACGTAGTCCTTTCCATATATTGTTTTAATACTTTCTAGATTAGGAAAAAGGAAACCACGGTGGTATTGGTTACCATGCCCGGCTTACATTCAAAAGGTCATGCGTTCAATCCCAGTTCCGACCAAAAATTATCTCGGCGGTGGATTATCTCCTCATAGTAATGCTGGTGACATTTCTTACTGCTTCAAAGATTCTCTAAGTTTTCTCAACTCAACGTGAATTGCCGTTCAGACTCGATTATAAGAAAGATGTCCCATGTTATTGAGCTAAACATTGAATCGGACATCACTCGATATGATCACTGTTCACGAATTCTCTTTAAATGTGACTATTAAAAGCAACATAAAATTATAACCTTTTTAGCAACTTTTATTGCAACTTAAAGAAGAATGATCCAAAGCAATCCTTATACTAGCTTACATAGTTCAATTTAATTCCTAATACTATTTACTAAATTTCATTGCCTTAAGGAAAAAACAAACGAAAAAAACCTGGACAACAATACCCCCTTAATTGACTTTGGTGGAATTCAATTTATATTAAAATTTTTTAAGTGTATGTAATGGTTATGGTTAGGTTATGGAGTGTATGTAATGCATACACTTTTTGTATTTTTAAATAAATTAATTGATCTCATATTATATACAAATTATGGGCTTTTATTATGAGCAGGTATATAGGATACCTGCTGTTGAAAGATCTCGAAAGATACAAATGTATCAAATAATATACAATTATATCAAATTAGATCTGATTAGATGTGTCTCATTTTTAAGATGTGATCAGATCCAATTTCATAGTATTTAGATCTGACCAGATATAACCATTTTTCGGATCTGCTCAGATCTGACCATATCTTGGCAAAGATCTAACCATATCAAATCAGATCCCCCAATTTTTACACGGGGAAATAAAAATTTTGAATAGAAATAAAAAATTCACACAATTTTCTATCGAGAAAAATTTTTAATTTATAAATGGTATTAACTTAATTTTGAAAAATGGTCCGCTGGTACGAATTTTTGTCCAATTTTGGAAAAATGTTGGTCCAAAATAAAAATTCATTGTGGCAACGCTGCTTGTATACCCGCTTACATCCAATTGGATTTCTGCGTTCAGGTTAGGGATGCCAGACGTGTTCTTTTAAAGAGCACATGTGCTCCTTTTTACAAAATGTGCTCTTAAAACAAGATAGGCCAAAAGAGCACGCAAAAGTGCTATATTTTTAAATAAGCACTCTTTTTGTGCTCTTTGTATGCATTGATACGGATTTCCATAAATTTTGATTGCTCAGTGTTCTATTTTGAAACCGAATATGGCAATGCCGAGTTGTAACGTCGATCTCCGACTTTTATGTGTTTCTTGCAATTACGCCGCTACTGGTTCATTCATAAACATATGAGTTTGTCTTTCTGAACACAGCCAATTAATCAGCTGATTCTAGAAAAGCGCGGCGATTGCTTTCATCATTTGTCATAGTGAAGTGATATCAAAAGGAACTTCTACTACATTTATTTTCCGACACCAGTTCTATTTATTTTGTAACAAATTTCACTTGTAACGAATTTTGTAATTCTGGCGATAATTTCAATATCACCCATAAAGCGGTGGCGTCATTTTGCTGAACGACTTGGTTATATTACAACAGGTTAGTAAGATTTGAAAAATTTACTGCGGTATGTTGTTCATAACAAGTGGCCATAATTTTAGGCACGTGTGTGGGCAGGAGTTGGAACTGGCCGGTTCCTTTGCCATATTAATTCTCCACTATTCAATTCTTAAAACTAGCCTACACGGAAGACATAAGTCAGTAAGACAGGCAATCAACCACCGTAGTGATCATTGGTGGTCATTTAGGAGGCTCTCAGACATTCCCTGATTTACTTTATATTTCAACCCAATTTGGACATTTCATACCCTGATTGACAACAAATTTATCAGAAAATACCCGGCTTAGTCACAAATTCATTTGAAATCACCTGGACGATTTTCCAATATATTGATTTATTCTCTGTCGTAATTTCATATTCTGTGTTGAGAATATTGCAAATAACTGTACAATTTGTGAAAATCATACATACACGTTGTGCATGGAGTACAAATCTATTTACGTTGTGTGTTGGAATACTACAAATAACTGTAAAATTTGTAATGATCATAAATTTGCGTTGTACATCAACTTCATGACGTCATAAATACAAGAGGGCGAAGTAATTGGCAAATTATATATTATCAACAACAACTTGGAGTATAAAATATTAAGAGAAGGGATCTTCTTTATCATAATACTCTTCAACTTGTATGACAATTTCTCTTACCACCAACCGATGGATGCGCATTTTTCGGAAGGAGTCAAGACTTAATGTAAATACCGTAATGTACCAACCATAACAATTTTAACAATTATTAAGTATTATGTAGAATATGTAGTTTACTAATTACCTGGCCTATATACAACATCTTTTTCAATAGACGTTAAATTTCCATTTTTGTGGGTCATACCATTACAGCGCAAATTTATATCATGCTACATTTTTTTTTAATTTAAAATCGCCTATCCTAAATCGATCTAAGTATAAATATCATTGATTTTTTTCTTTGTATTAGTTAAATATATCTCCGGCTTGCTTCTGGTAGAAAAAAATACAATATTTTCTGTTTTTTTCTTCTCTAAATTAGTATAATATGATTATTCGATAGTTATAAAGTTATAATAATTCTTAAATTTAAATAAAGAGAAATGTTTTCACCAATGAAATGTGCAACTAAATAGACCTATTGTGTTTGTCAAAATTAGGGGCAGTTAAAAATTTATAGGTACGCATACTGCCATGGCGTTCTGATTTTAGGATCAGCGGGTGGGAACAAAGTACCTCCGAACTACAACATCTTGTTCGAAAATACAGATAAGTCTTCGAAGAAATAATTGTGGCCCCCTCTAATTTATTTGGCGACTTTGAAAGGCATGAAAAATTGTACTGTTTTCGTGTGTCTGTTTGTTTTGGGAACAAAGTACCTCGCCAGCCGACTGAAGCAAGCCGAAGAAAACCTATCATGCCACACAGTTCCCGGACAACAGATCAACCGTGGTTGAGGACACGTAACAATAGATGGCGCCCAACGTGGGGCTACACACACACAGCACACTTATTTTCTTTTGAAAATTTTTTGTTGCAATTCTAGAGACGTGAGTCCTATAGTGAGTTCATTAAACTAACGAATAGTTGCTAGGTCCTACATTGTGACATTGAAATACGAATGGTGCATATTCAATTCTATCTTAGAATATCATTATTTGGTATGAAGATCTTATCTATTAAAATCCATGATGGGAAAAACTTCACTTGAAGTGTATCGAATACACATATTTGTTTGCAATGTTTTGATCATTTCATTTGAAGCTAGTATTAATACAACCAACAAATAATCTCGAGGATTCATAGTTTCATTAGTCCAGTTCTACTGTCATTTTATACGGAGGAACTCGTTGCAATGTACCACATTTCTCAGTACTTTGTTAATAAGGTTGTAAAGCCTAGATAATGCAGAATAAACAAATTATTATTAAAATTCCATCCGCAGTATACTCGAACACATCAGTCCGATTAATCGAGCGCGTATTTGCCGCGTTGTAGTTCAGATTATATTTCAATCAGTAGTTATTTATTAAGGATACATCTTCATAAGACAGGTAATATAGCTTGGAGCAGTATTACCTTTGCTATGAGAAATTGTACCTTAGGCCTACATATCTGGAACTTTCTAGGAAACTCTTAACATCATTAACCCTAGGATATTTAATTTTGTTTTAATAAAATCAACATTATAAATTAATCAGATAGATTACTTCACATGGTCTATGTTGCATATGGATTTGGAAACAAACATTTCTCATATGAAATAAAAAAAAATATTTTTTTGTTGTTACATTGAGATAGTATTGGTGCCATTGGAATATATGAGTTATGAATACTAGATCGACAACTCGTGGTGCGAAAAGAATTTCTAATAGCGTCGGGTTTAGAACTTGCACACCAGGTAGAGGCAGAAGAAAAGTTCATACGGGAAAGAGTAATATCTTTAATACTTCTTTACAGACTATAACTAGGCTTCTTAATACACCTTCTAGAAATTCCTTATCGGGATCAAAGAAACAAGAAATTCGTAGAACCGATCTTAATTCTCAAAGCACTTCATACGCTGACTTGAACATACCCAGCATGTCCGAAAACGAAGAATTAGACGTGAGTGTTAGTACTTCTGATCAGGTACCAAGGGGGACTTTGAATCTTCCTGACGCATTACCATCGAAATTAGTTACACATGGATCGAATGACAATTCTGTTGACTCCCTCATTCAGACAATACAACAACTGATTTTGTTCACAGAGAGAATTTAGGGAAGAAATACGATCGATAAGAGATCGATGAATGTTTTATTTGGAGCGTTGCCAAGAGCGCCACAAAATTTTCCGCCACCTACGGCACCAACTCGAATGAATTCTGATACCGGTACTTCCAATTTTGCGATTGATCATTCAATAAGAATGAAAGAGTGGAATATTACTTACGATGGCACTGGTAGGGTTTCAGATTTTTTATTTAAGTTGGATAGACTATCGGAGCGTTCGAATTGTTCGGAAGGCCAAATACTGGCAAATGTACCAATTTTCTTGACGGGAAAAGCAGATGAATGGTATTGACTGTTCATTCGGCAAAACCCTAATCCAACTTACTACCAATTGAAACAGGCCATTACGAAACAATTCGGTACTCTGGAGAGTGATCAGGATATCGTCATTAGAATGTCAATGAGGAAACAAAGCTCACGCGAGTCATATGACGATTTTCACACGGCAATGATTTTCAAATATATATTGAATAATAGACTTGAACGACCGATATCTGATTCTTCGTTGATCGAGATTATTAAACGTAATGTTTGCCCTGACTTAAAGTACATGTTATTCAACTCCAGTACGAATGATTTAGATAGTTTTAGCAGAAATTCTGATTCAGGATAATTGGATCCGGAACCCGTTTTATTTTCATCGTAGAGTGTATGAAATTGATCACGTCGACGAATACAATGGTAGTAAAGGACAGATAGAGGCTATGAGGTTGAACAGGACCCAAATGGATTTTCTAAACTCAAATGCTGGAACTGCTCCAAGATGGGTCATTCTTTTATGTATTGTCCTGAGGACTTTCGGAACCTCTTTTGTTATAAGTGTGGGCAACCTGGAGTTGCAACCCCAAAGTGCCCAAACAACCATACGGGAAACCTGAACAAGAGCGAGTCGTTAACAGGGGATGCTCGTTCTTCCCACTAAATCCCGAGTTGTATTCTGTGATAATACTATTTCCCAAAAACAAAACCCCATCACGATTTTACAACCATTAAGTTATGACAAATGTCTCCAGGTGGACCTAGGACGTCCCACATTATCTGAAAGACGAACGAATTACAATAAGGTTAGGAATGAGATATTTGGAGCCTCTCCTAGAATTATGAAATGTCGAAGAAGATTCAAGTTCATTAGAGATATACATCGAGAACTTGTTAGTTCTTGTTTGCACGTTGGCGATGATAATCGACCCTATGCAAATATTCGTATTTTTAACCATGACGTTTTTCTGGCGCTAGCGTTTCTGTTTTGGGTCAGAATTGTTTTTCTTTCATTAAAAGCCACGGTATTAAATACGGACCATTTAAATCAATAGTTTCAACGGCGGATGGCTCAAAGCAGCCAGTAGTAGGTTTTTGTACATTGCTTGTTGTTTACAAGAATGTTGAGAAGCAGATTGAATTTTACCTGGTACCATCTCTAAAACAGGAACCATATTTAGGCGTGAACTTCTGGAGCGCGTATGCTTTGGCTCCGAATATTATTCCTGTAGTTTCTGAGGTTCAAGTTAGGTCCTAGAGGCCAGAATTTCATGTCCTAACTGCTACCCAAAAATTAGAGTTGGAACGTGTGAAATTCCCATCTTTTTCTGAACAGGGTCTTGGGTGTACGACATTGATCGAACACCACATAGACACTGGGTGTACGATATTAGTCGAACACCACATAGACACTGGGAACGCCGTCCCCGTGAAATCTCGACATTTTCCATTGTCACCGCCCAGACAACGAAATAGACCGATTATTGACGATGAACGTTATAGAGGAATCGAATTCTCCTTGGTGCAGCCCCGTTGCCCTTGTTCGAAAACTAGGAAAGGTACGATTGTGCCTGGACTGTCGAAAGGTTAACGAGCTGACCAAGAAGGATTCGTATCCTCTACCCCATATAAACGGCATATTGTCTCGTCTTAGCGACACCTACTACATCAGCGGGATAGACTTAAAGGACGCCTTTCTCCAGATAAAACTCTCGGAGTCTTCAAAGGAGAAGGCAGCCTTTGCTGTTCCGGGGAAACCATTGTATCAGTACTGAGTGATGCCATTCGGACTATGCAATGGTCCCCAGACAATAAGCCGTCTCATGGACAAGGCAATACTTTCGAGACTCCGAGAGAATGTATTCTCTCGGAGTCTCGGAGTGTATGTAGCGCTGATTTTGACTCACAAGGCAAACCTTACAATAAATATTGAAAAGTGTAGTTTCGCCCTAAGGGAAATTAAGTACCTTGGGTACATTGTCGGTCAGGGTTGTCTTAATGTGGATCCCTCAAAAGTCGAGGCCATTAAGTTGTTTCCAGTGCCGAAATCCGCCAGACAACTCCGCCGATTCATTGGCATGTCGAACTGGTATAGGACCTTCATTAAGAATTATTCTGATTTATCAGGCCCACTTACGGACTGCTTGAAAAAGGGTGTTAGGCCATTCAAACTGTCCGAAGAGGCTATTGAGTCCTTTTCGAGATTGAAGGAGGCCCTTAGCGCCGCACCGGTTTTAGCCCAGCCCGACTTTAGCCGCGAAGTTTCGATCCAATGTGATGCGTCGCGGATAGGTGTCGGAGGGGTCTTATTTCAGGTGGATGACGAAGACAGGGAAAGACCCATTGCCTTCGTTTCGCAGAAACTGAATAAGGCCCAACGCAACTATTCCGTAACGGAACTCGAGTGTATGGCGGCGATAGTGTGCGTTAAGCGTTTTCGACTGTATGTTGAGGGTTTGCCCTTTAGGATAATAACGGACCATTCAAGTCTAAAATTGTTAATGAACCAAAAACACTTGAATGGCCGTTTAGCCCGTTGCAGCTTGAAACTTCAGGCGTTCGATTTTAAAATCGAACACCGCAAGGGCTCCCTCAACATAGTACCCGACACGTTATCAAGGTTCGACGTAGATGAAGTTGGTCAACTTGGATATTCTAACATCGAGGTAGACATGAACTCTCCCGAGTTTAATGACATAGATTACCAGAATCTTCTACAGGTCACTCGTGAAAAGAGTGAGAATTTTCCTGACTTACGTATCATTGACGATTTGGTATACAAAAGAGTGAAGTTTCGGGAAGGTTCGGAGGATAAAGAGGACAGTCTATGGAGGCTGTGGGTCCCCAGAAATTTAGGCATTAGCTTGACCAGGGCTGTACACAATAGCAATATCGGACATCATGGAGGTTATTTCAAAACACTGGCCAGGGTGCGACAAAAATATTTCTGGCTCTCCATGTGTAAGGACGTTCGCGATTGTGTACAAAGATGTGAGGAATGTAAATTGGTGAAACCGCCTTATTACACATTAAGACCACCTATGGGGAGTCCATTTTCTACTTGCCGTCCTTTTAAGCGGTTATTCTGTGTATATTCGCCGTAGCCCAATGCGAGTGAGAGATCCAACAGGGAAATAATATCGAAAATCCGTCTGTACATCAAGGACGAGCCAAACCATCAAAATTGGGACAAGTGCATACCGAATATCCTATTCGTACTTCGAAGTGATTTTCATTCGGCAATAGGTTGCTAGCCTTATTATGCACTGACAGGCCATAATATGGTTCAGCATGGGACAGCATATGGTATCCAAGAGAAGATTGGTTGTATGACTGATGATGACATTGACGAATCAGAAAGAAGATATCGGAAGGCTTAGCATCAGCTCATGAGAAAGCAAGGAAAACTTACAATACCAGATGCAAGACTGTGCAGTTTCGTGAGGGACAGGAAGTTTTCGTAAGAAATTTTCAACGTAGTGATTTTTCTAAGGCAATAAATGCGAAATTCTTACCAAATTTTAACAAGTGCCGTATTAGAAAGAGAATAGGTAATTCTCTGTACGACCTAGAAGATTTGAAGGGAAGGCATATTGGGAAATTTCACGCATCCCATATCCCCGCTTAAGTCGATTATATACACAATTTTTTTCTATGTATTTACATGTACTGTGAAATCTTTCCTGTTCGTTCGGAAACTAAAGTTACCAAACCACTATGGGCGGAAATTCACAATTTGCGGCAAAAATTATTTAAAATCAATCTAGCATCTTCAAACATGGTATATCGATATTTCTTATCAAAATCAAATGTTACCAACAAAAAGGGAGTCAATCCCCCTTATTCCAGGTGCGTTACTATAGAGGGGTCGAAATTCTAATTTCACTTGGAATACTATGGAATACGTATACTCATAGATGGAGTTTAATTTATACTTGCTTATTTTCCTTATTAAGAAAGCGCCTTATCACCAGAACTTGTTGTAAAAAGTAAAAACCAGCTGTCATTTTATTAAGATTAAACAAATATTAACCATTAAAATCACGTTCTTCGGTATCTAAGTCTAATTCCGTCCGTCTGTGTTTGGTGTTCACAGGATTCCGGTTGCAATTATTAACCGATTTTGATAAAATTTTGTACAACGTGTTTTCTTAGTAAAAGGACAAACACTGTTGAATTTGGAAAAAATTGGATCACATTTAGATAGAGCCCCCATATATATGTATCGCCCGATTACGACAAAAAAGATCGTACTGCGCTTATTTACTACCCGATTGTCTTCAAATTTAACACAAAGTAGTTTTTTGTAGTACCCTTAAACTCGGTTCAGATTTAGATATAGCTCCCATATATATGAATCGCCCGATTTTCCAAAATTTGACTATAAAATCCTTATTTATTAACTAATCTTACTCAAATTTGGCAGAATGTAATCTTCTGTAGTACTAACTATACCTGCAAAAAATCATCGAAATCGGTTCTGATTTAGATATAACTCCCATATACACGTATCGCTCAATTTTCCCAATTTTGGCCATAGGACCTTTATTTTGGTTATCTTGTGGCTTTTACACTTCCTTTTGATGTACTTATATGTGTTTTAATTAATTTACTTAATTCTTCGTCGATTTTATGTGGTTTTACTTTTCCAGAAAGAAAAGATAGCATTTTTATCTTTTTTGTTTTTCAGACAAAATGAGAATAATTCGCTATTTTTATCATCACTGTTTTCTAGAAAAATAGCATTTATTTTAGTATGTGCAAGTTGGGGCAGACAAACTTTACAGCACTTAAAAGTATACTTCCTCACGGACAATGATAAGCAAAGATTTCATTAACAATCGTCAATCCCACGGCGGCGGGTTCTAAGCACCGGATTGACGCGATGGATACCAGCCATTGGCCAGCGGCTGCCACCTCAGTGTACGTGTTGTCTCGTCCGTTTTTTCGTGTTGGAGAAGGTGCATCCCGGGGAGCCTTCTCCGCCTGCTTTTGGTCCGAGCCGGGATAGAGGAAAACCCCGGACCATGGTACTGTGCCGTCTGCCGAAATCGAATTCACCATCGCTCGGTTTCGGTGAGGTCTAACCGGTGCATGGAATGGGTGCACTTCCGGAACTGCTCCGGCCTAACATCGCTGCGGGAGTATAGTCAAACTGACCTCGTGGCAGGATGCTGTGCCAATGACAGCAGCAGTGGGTCATCTGATTATGTGACCCCACCGACTTCTCCCGCACAACAATATTCTCCGCCGCAGCATCTTACACCGAATATTGTTGTACCAGGTCCGGAGAGTGCATCATTTTTGCAATTTAATTGCAACGGGCTCCGTGGTAGGTTAGGTTAGGTTAAAGTGGCAGTCCGATTAAATTTCAGGCTCACTTAGACTATTCAGTCCATTGTGATACCACATTTAACTAAAAGTACCTATTACATATGGGCACTTCTAGTCTTAACCACTGAACCTTCTCTATTATTTACTTTTGTGGAACCAACCAGATTGCTCCAAAAACATTAACAAACTGCTTAAGTTAAAGTTTTCCAGGTCAGCCAGTAATCTAAAGCTATATGCTCCTAAAATTCGCTTACGCCTTACACAAAAAGCAGGACACTCACACAAGAAGTGTTTAATTGATTCCTTTTCCTCCACGTCATGCCAGCTTATACAATAGTCATTATACTTCGCACCTATAGTTTTTACAAATTCGCCTATCAGGCAGCGACCCGTTATAGCAGATATTAGGAGTGCTATCTGACGCCTTGAGAACACTAGCATATCTAGTGTGCGGTTTAAGTTTAAATGGGGCCATATTTGCTTGGTGTCGTTACAACCCTTGCAATTTTCCCATCGAATATTGGCCATCATAACAGCCTTCTCACGCAGTAAGAGCTTGCAGGTGGCCAGTTCCCCTAGTTCTAGTTCCCCTGGAATATGTAAGGTAGTTCCTAGCCTTGCTAACACATCTGCTTCACAGTTCCCCGGTATGTTCCTATGACCAGGCACCCATATTAGGTGAATATTGTACTGCTCAGCCATCTCGTTGAGAGATTTGCGGCAGTCTATGGCCGTTTTTGAGTTAAGGAACACAGAGTCCAAGGATTTTATTGCAGGTTGACTGTCTGAGTATATATTAATGCCAATATTTGTTGGAACATTACTTCTCAGCCAATTCACCACCTCTCTTATTGCCAATATTTCAGCCTGAAAAACACTACAGTGATTAGGTAATCTTTTCGCTATTCGAATTTCCAGATCTTTAGAATATACTCCGAACCCCACTTGTCCATTCAATTTGGAGCCATCAGTATAGAAATCTATATATCTTTTATTCCCCGGGGTCTGTGTACACAACGCCTCACTGTTGGGAATTAGAGTTTCAAACTTTTTGTCGAAAAGTGGTTTTGCCAGGGTGTAATCCACTACGTTAGGCACATCTGGCATTACTTTGAGGACCGAACTATGACCGTACATTTTTTCCGACCACAGCGATAGCTCGCGCAACCGCACAGCCGTTGTTGCAGCTGACTGTTTGGCCAAAATGTCTAAAGGCAATAGATGTAGCATGACATTAAGGGAGTCTGTTCCTGTCTTACTAAATGCGCCTGAGATACATAAGCTCGCCATACGCTGAACTTTATCTAAACAAGTCGGTTTCTGAAGTGCCGGCCACCAGACTACAACACCATATAGCATTATAGGTCTAACCACTGCCGTGTATAGCCAATGCACAATTTTTGGTCTTAGTCCCCACTTTTTCCCTATTGCCTTTTTGCACGAGTACAAAGCTACCGTGGCTTTTCTCGCCCTCTCTTCAATATTAAGCCTAAAATTCAGCTTCCTGTCCAAAATAACGCCAAGGTATTTTGCACACTCACCAAAGGGAATTTCAGTACCCCCTAAGGAAATGGGCCTAACCGTGGGAGTTTTGCGATCTTTGCAGTACATGACTATTTCTGTCTTTGCTGGATTTACACCAAGACCATTATCTTTCGCCCATTTATCAGTCATCCGGAGAGCTCTCTGTATAATATCTCTGATTGTGGATGGGAATTTTCCCCTGACTGCTAGCGCCACATCATCTGCGTATGCCACCACTTTTATCCTTTCTTTTTCTAGAGAAACCAGTAGGTTGTTTATAGCAACATTCCAAAGAAGAGGTGATAGAACTCCTCCTTGGGGAGTGCCCCTGTTCACATACCTTTGTATGTTTGCTTGCCCTAGTGTGGCTGAAATACGTCTCTTTATTAGAAGTTCGTCTAACAGCCTAAGTATACATGGATAAACATTCAGAGTTGTCAGTCCATTTAATATCGAGCTCGGATGGACATTATTGAACGCCCCTTCGATGTCTAGAAACGCCACGATTGTGTATTCTTTGACAGATAGTGAGCTTTCAATAAAGCTGACCAGTTCATGCAATGCGGTCTCAGTAGACCTGCCCTTCGAGTATGCATGCCGTCGTTTCGAGAGCAAATTTGAATCCACGCTAGTTCTAAGATACATGTCTATCATCCTCTCCAGGGTCTTAAGTAGGAATGAGGATAAGCTGATTGGTCGGAAATCCTTCGCACTCGAGTGAGAGGCTTTTCCTGCTTTAGGTATGAAGACAACTTTTGTTTCCCTCCATTTTTCTGGAATATATGCTAAGTTTACACATTGTTTAATATCACCGTCAACCAGGGGATAATTCTTTCAGCCACTGCCTGTAACTCCGCCGGAGTAATTCCATCAGGTCCGGGGGATTTGAATGGTCCAAAGCTATTTAAAGCCCATTTTATTCTAGATTCCGACACAATTTCCTCGATAGGAAATGATCGCTGAGCCTCTGTTAAACCGCCGGAACATGGTTCAACCGTCTGATTTCCAGGGAAGTGTGTGTCCAAAAGTACCTCCAACGTCTCCTCGCTGGACGTTGTCCAATTTCCCTCCGATGTTTTAATGAAACCTGGAGCGGTGTTAGTGGATGCTAGTACCTTCCGTAGTCTCTGACGTATTTTCAATACTGCTACAGTAATCATCCCAAGAGTTTTGTTGAGACCTTCTCAGTTCTCGTTTATATTCTCTCAGATTCATCTTGTAAGTGTCCCAATCCTCCGGAGCTCTTGTGGACTTTGCTTTATTAAAGAGCTTCCTGCAGGATTTCCTCATATTACTTAACTCCGTAGTCCACCATGGCGGCCGATTTTTTCCCCTTGGCTTTCCTCTAGGGCATGCAGCTTTCAGTGAAATGTTGAAGGCCTTAGTAATCCGCTCCACTGCGTGTTCGATATCTTGCACAGTGCTCATATTTGTCTCCGGCACTTCCGGTATCATCAAATTGAACGATTCCCTATACCTATTCCAATCGGCTTTCCTAACATTTGGCGGAAATATGGTCTTTGAAGTACGAACAGCCAATCTGAAACTGATGTAGCGATGATCTGAGAAGCTATGTTCCCTCAAAACTTGCCACTCAGATATCTTATCATTCAGTTCCGGAGAGGTCAACGTTACGTCCAAAACCTCTTGTCTGTTCCTGGTGACGAAGGTTGGTGCATCTCCCTTATTGCAAACTACCAGGTTAGTACGCAAAATAAACTCTATTAGCCACTCTCCCCTTGCATTAGTATCACTACTTCCCCAAATACTATGATGTGCATTTGCATCGCATCCCATAATGAGTTTTGTCTTTGTTTTTAGTGACTCCTCAACTAAGGTCCCATGTAGACCGAAGATACCCAATATTTGCATGTGGATATCTCTAGACTGGCTACGACAGTGTCTGCATTGCTCAATGAAGGAAGCAGAAACAAGTTTAGTTCGTTTTTAGCAATTATACATGCTCGATTTATATCGTTACCGGTATTATGCAAAAGTTTGAAACCCGGAGTGCTTAATTCACAGATCTTGTTCTTATATATGTATGGTTCTTGAATAAGAACTATATCTATGTCTCCTTTCAACAGGAGAACTTTTAAGGCAGCACAAGCGGCCTTACAATGGTGAAGATTTATCTGGAGGAACCGTAGAACCATCCAAATTTTCAACCACCGTCACATCAGCCGATTCAATTGAGTCATCAAGGGCTTCCTCTTCACAGATCTCGGTGACTCTCGCAACAATCCGCGGTTCAGCTTTGGTGAGGCTTGAGCCTGTAGAAACTTCCCGCATATGTTTTTCGCCATAGTCTGCAGGTTTTATGTCTCCTTCGGCTTCGCTAGGAGAATTTTTCACTGGTGACTCTACCGGAGGCTTGTCCGTTTCGGTATCCTTTGGCTGATCGCTTTTGTATACCTTCATAGGGATATCATGAAAGCCATAACTTACGCGTCCTTGGGTCTGGCCTAGCTGTGGCAGCGACTCTATGTTTAATATAAACACCGCATGTCGTCTTGGTCCATCCACCTCATCCAAACGACCAACCTTCCAATCGGCGGTTGGAAGATCTGGGTTACATTCTTTTAGTCTCTCTAGTATTGACTCAGGATCAGAAGGGTTTGCCGGTATCCATGCATGTGCTCTAGGTTTAGCCGGTATGTCTTTTTTATCGACTAACTCCAAAGCGGCTCCTTCCCAAACTTCACCAATTAGCATCAATGCAGCTTTAAAGCAATCCATAGACCTCTGGTCTGCAAAAGCTTTTTTTTGCTTTGGAATCATACCGTCCAATGCTCCTTTATTAATAATAGCCATCACAAGGCTGTCTTTTGCAACTGAGGCAAACGATCTTTGATCCCGTTTAGAGGATGGCAGCTCATCCGGTGATCGTTCCCTTTTTCCAGCTTCAAGAATTCCTTGAGCCCATTTTAAGGAATCGCTTTGCTTAGCCGACAACGTGCTTGGGTCGACTGATCCTAATTTCTTTAGGATAAACAAAGCATTTCTTCGTTCCTTGAATCTCTTTCGAGAGGGATTGCCTCCTTTTGATGTCGTCACCTTAGAAAAGGTTCGACTTGCCAAAGTGTCACCGCCAGTCGACCCGTCTACAGGTTGACTAATTGGGCCTGACTCTTGGTCGCTGCCCAAATTTATAACTTCAGTCGTTTTTTTTATTTTAACCGTCGAACGGAACGGACGTGTTTTTTTAATAGCGGATAAAATCATTGTAATAAGTACCTACTACGAATTTCAAGTGTGGTGGGATATTAGGCCACCATGCAGACAAATTCAAAGACATCCACTGGGTTGCTAACTTCAGGGCCCAGTGGACGGGTATCGACTGGAGTTATAAATTTGGGCAATGACCAAGAGTTAGGCCCAATTAGTCGACCTGTAGACGGGTCGACAGGTGGCGACAATTTGACAAGTCGGACCTTTTCCAAGGTAACGGCATCAAAAGGAGGTAATCCCTCACGAAAGAGATTCAAAGAACGCAGAAATGCTTTGTTTATCCTAAAGAAATTAGGATCAGTCGACCCAAGCACGTTGTCGGCTAAACAAAGCGATTCCTTAAAATGGGCTCAAGGAATTCTTGAGGCTAGAAAAAGGGAACGATCACCGGATGAGCTGCCATCCTCCAAAAGGGATCAACGATCGTTTGCCTCAGTTGCTAAAGACAGCCTTGTGATGGCTATCATAAATAAAGGAGCATTGGACGGTATGGTTCCAAAGCAAAAATGGGGGGAAATTGAGAATGCTTTGTCTGGCGTCTACTCACAGGTGCTGGAAAAGTTTCCCGGCCCAGATCCTCGACACCAAGAGGCTGGTTGGTATCAAGGACGATTTAAGCTAGTCGCATTTGAGGACCAGAGGTCTATAGAATGTTTTAAAGCTGCTCTGATACTAATTGGTGAAGTTTGGGAAGGAGCTGCTCTAGAGTTAGTCGAGAAGAAAGACATACCGGCTAGACCCAGAGCACATGCGTGGATACCTGCAAACCCTCCTGACCCTGAATCTATTTTAAATAGACTGAAACAATGCAATCCAGATCTTCCAACAGCTGATTGGAAGGTTGGCCGTTTTGATGAAGTGGATGGGCCAAGACGGCATGTAGTGTTTATATTGAACACTCAGTCTGTGCCACATCTAGCAAAGTCCCAGGGCCGTGTATGTTATGGCTTTCATTATATCCAAATGAAGGTGTATAAAAACGATCAGCTAAAGGATTCAGAAATGGACAAGCCTCTGTCTGAATCAGAAGTAAGCGGATCCTCTTGCGAAGTCGAGGGGGATACCAAGACATTTGAAGACATGGATAGATACCGTATGCGTGAGGAGGCTTCTACTGCCTCAGAACTCACCAAAGTTGAACCTATGGTTATTGCGAGAGTCACCGATATCTCTGAAGAGGACATTCTTGATGACTCGATTGAAGCGGCTGATGTGACGGTTGTTGAAAATCTCGATGTTCCTACGGATCCTCCAGATAAATCTTCATCATTGTAAGGCTGCATGTGCTGCCTTAAAAGTTCTCCTGATGAAAGGGGACATAGATATAGTTCTTATTCAAGAACCATATGTTTATAAAAACAAAATATGTGAATTAAGTACTCCGGGGTTCAAACTATTGCAGTATACTGGTAATGATGTAAATCGAGCCTGTATAATTGCTAAAAACGAGCTCAACTTGTTTCTGCTTTCTTCAATGTGCAATACAGACACTGTCGTTGCCAGTTTAGAAATAGCCAAATGCAAATATTGGGTATCTTCGGTCTACATGGGACATGACAGGGAGATGCCTCCATATGCCGTTAAGACCTTAGTGGAGGAGTCACTGAAAACAAAGACGAAACTCATTATGGGATGCGATGCGAATGCACATCATAGTATATGGGGAAGTAGTGATGCTAATGCAAGGGGAGAGTCGCTAATAGAGTTTATTTTGCGTACTAATCTGGTAGTTTGCAACAAGGGAGATGTCCCAACCTTTGTCACTAAAAACAGGCAAGAGGTTTTGGACATCACCTTGGCCTCGCAAGAACTGAATGAAATGATATCTGAGTGGCAGGTTTTAAGTGAACACAGCTTCTCAGATCATCGCTACATCAGTTTCAAATCAGCTTATCCTCATTCCTACTTAAGACTCTGGAGAGGATGATAGATATTTATCTTAGAACTAGCATCGATTCAAGTTTGTTCTCGAAACGACAGCATGCATACTCGAAAGGCAGGTCTACTGAGACCGCACTACATGAACTAGTCAGCTTTATTGCTCACTATCTGTCAATGAATACACAATCGTGGCGTTTCTTGACATCGAAGGGGCGTTCAATAATGTCCATTCGAGCTATTAAATGGACTGACAACTCTGAATGTTGATCCATGTATACTCAGGCTGTTAGACGAACTGTTAATGAAGAGACGTATTTCAGCCACACTAGGGCAAGCAAACATACAAAGGTATGTGAACAGAGGCACTCCCCAAGGAGGAACAAATTCCTTTAATGTCATGTTGCATCTATTGCCTTTAGACATTTTGGCCAAACAGTCAGCTGCAACAACGGCTGTGCGGTTGCGCGAGCTATCGCTGTGGTCGGAAAAAAGTTACGGTCACAGTTCGGTCCTCAAAATAATGCCAGATGTGCCTAACGTAGTGGATTACACTTTGGCGAGTCCAATTTTCGACAGAAAGTTTGAGACTCTAATCCCCAACAGTGAGGCGTGGTGCACACAGACCCCGGGGAATAAAGAATATATAGATTTCTGCACTGATGGCTCCAAATTGGATGGACAAGTGGGGTTCGGAGTATATTCTATTGATCTGGAACTTCGAATCGCAAAAAATTACCTAATGTTTTTCAGGCTGAAATATTAGCAATAAGAGAGGTGGCGAATTGGCTGAGAAGTAATGTTCCAAGAAATGTGGGCATTAATATATACTCAGACAGTCAACCTGCAATAAAATCCTTGGACTCTGTGTTCCTCAACTCGAAAACGGCCGTCGACTGCCGCAAATCTCTCAATGAGATGGCTGAGCAGTACAATATTCACCTAATATGGGTGAGGATGAGTTGGTAAGGCTAGGGACTACCTTACATATTCCAGGGGAACTAGAATTTGTTGGTATGCCCCTAGCTACCTGCAAGCTCATACTGCGTGAGAAGTCTGCTATGATGGCAAATGAATTGCAAGGGTTGTAACGACACCAAGCAAATATGGCCCCATTTCAACTTAAACCGCACACTAGATATGCTAATGTTCTCGAGACGTCAGATATCACTCCTGATATCTGCTATAACGGGTCGCTGCATGATAGGCGATTTTGCAAAAACTATTGACGCGAAGTATAATGACTATTGTATGAGCTGTCATGATGCGGAGGAAAAAGAATCAATTAAACACCTCTTGTGTGAGTGTCCTGCATTTTGTGTAAAGCGCAAGCAACTTTTAGGAGCGTATACCTTCAGATTACTGGCGGATCTGGAATACGTTAGCTTAAGCAGTGTGCTAATGTTTTGGAACAATCTGGTTGGTTCAGCGAAGAAAAATAATCGAGAAGGTTCAGCGGTTAAAACTAGAAGTGCCCATATGTAATAGGTACTTTTAGTTAATGTGGTATCAGAATGGACTGAATAGTCTAAGTGAGCCTGAATCTTAATCGGGCTGCCACTTTAACCTAACCTAACCTACCCGTCCACTGGGCCCTGAAGTTAGCATCCCAGTGGATGATTTTGAATTTCGCTGCATGGTGGTTTATTATTTCCACCACACGTGAAATTCGTAATAAGTACTTATTACGATGGAATACTCCGCTATTAGAAAACACGTCCGTTCAGTTCGACGGTTGAATAAATAATCCGTGGTAAGATTAGTGAGATCGTAGACTTTATGAATCGGAAAAGGATAAGGGTCGCGGCTATCCAGGAAACAAAGCTGAATCCCACCTGCAGCCTACAACATTGTGATGGGTACAATGTCCTACGGAAGGATCGCACAAGAAATGGAGGTGGTGGCCTGGCTTTCATATTACACCGTTCCGTGCAGTATAGACCTATCACGCTTGTGCTAGACACTAATGACCCGTACATGGAATGTATGGGGGTAGCAGTTAAGTGTGGGGCTGCCGAGATAGAGCTATACAATGTGTACATACCGCCGGTTGGTAGCTGTGCTCCAGGTTATAGCCCAAACATTGAGTGGTTGTTGAGCGGGCATAACCGATTGGTTCTAGGAGATTTTAATGCCCACAATGAACTTTGGCATTCTCTCCTGGGTAATGACCAGAGGGGCATAGCTTTGGCAGAGCAGATAGACGACTCCACATTTTGCACGGTGAACGAAGAGGCCCCCACGAGAATTATGGGTGACTGCAGCAGTTCGCCAGATTTATCGTTAGCATCGCCTGGTCTGATAAATGACGTCTCCTGGCAACCCGTCATTTCATTGGGTTCGGACCGCCTCCCCATAATTCTCACCATCAACCGACCCTCCGATTTCATAACCTCTGAACGCCGGACGTTTATTAATCAAAAGAAAGCCAACTGGAAAGGCTTCAGAGAATACACCGATCGCCGCTTCAGTGAGCTCCCGTCACCCTCACATGTTCATGTTGCCCAGAGGGAGTTCCGGGACATCATCAACGCAGCAGCCGCTTGCTTCATACCCGCTGGTCGAATTGCCCAAGTGAGGCCCAACTTCCCAGCCGAAGCGGCGGGACTCGCAGACGAGCGTGATGAACGCCGTCGTGCTAACCCTGCTGATCCTAGAATCAGAGAACTAAATCTAGAGATTAGTAAGATAGTCGACGAGCACAAGCGGAACACTTGGTTAGAGCACCTGAAGCAATGTAACATAGGAACAGGAACTGGTAAATTGTGGTCAACAGTTAGAGCCCTCTCGAACCCCTCCACAAGGGATGATGGGATTTCAGTCACATTTGGCGACGTGACTGTGACTGATCCGAAGATGTGCGCCAAATACTTCAACCGACAGTTTGTCGAGCATCCCGAGAGTGATAGAGTGAAAAGGAGAGCCACCCGTCGTGTACGTGGTCTCCGAGCCGATGACACACCACAATTTACTGCAGCCGAAGTTACCAATGGCATCAACAGCGCGAAACCATCTAAGGCGCTGGGCCCTGACGGAATTTCAATGCTAATGCTGAAGCATCTGGGAATACTGGGAGTTGAGTACCTGTCCAGACTCCTCAATTTGTCTTTGGAATCACACATTATACCCGATGTCTGGAAAATGGGAAGGGTGATTCCACTACTGAAACCGGGCAAAGATTCGAGCAAAGGTGAATCGTACAGACCGATATCCCTTCTTTCGCCAGTAGCCAAGACACTTGAGGCATTACTCCTCCCCAGCCTTGTGGAGAATTTTCCAGCTGCCCACCATCAACATGGATTCCGTAAGGTACATAGTACGACAACAGCCTTACATGCCATTTCGACACATATTAATAAGGGACTTAACCAGCCCATGCCGTGTCATAGGACGGTCCTCGTGGCGCTTGACCTATCGAAAGTATTCAATACGGTCAGCCATGCCAAATTATTTGAGGACATCGAGAATACGTCCCTACCGGCAGGAGCGAAGCGTTGGGTGCTGAATTATATGTGTGGACGCCAGTCGTACGTGGAATTCAGGGACAGAAAGTCAAGACCGCGTAGAGTTAAACAGGGAGTTCCCCAAGGTGGGGTGATATCTCCGGCACTGTTTAACCTCTACCTGTCCTCGATTCCAACCCCTCCTGACGGCGTCGAGATTGTATCATATGCGGATGACTGTACAATCTTGGCATCTGGGCCCAATGTTGATGACATTTGCGATCGGTTGAACGTCTACATATCTAATCTTACCAGTTATTTCATTGCGAGAAACTTGAGGATATCCCCCACCAAATCCTCAGCCACACTATTTACTACATGGACGGCAGAAGTGCGCAGGCAGTTGAATATCAGAGTCGATGGAGTAATAATTCCGACCACAAATTACCCCAAGATCCTTGGGGTCACATTCGACAGCATTTTTAGGTCATCTGCCCATGCCACTGCAATTTGTAATAAGCTCCGTGGTAGAAACAAGGACCTCAAGTCACTTGCCGGCAGTACTTGGGGTGCGGACAATGAAACCTTGCTAACTACTTATAAGGCAATTGGCCGGTCAGTGGTAAACTATGCAGCGCCAGTGTGGACACCGCAGACCAGTGATACGCAGTGGAATAACATACAAACCTGCCAGAACGCTGCTCTTAGAACTGCGACTGGGTGTCTCCGCAGCACACCCCTGGATCACCTTTATGTGGAGACAAAATCCCTGTGCGAAGACACAACTACATGTTGTCAAAGCAGTATCTCCTGGGTTGTTATCGCAGTAATCATCCAAACCACCATCTTATGGATACACAACCACCACCCAGGAACGTAAGGGTTGATATACATAATCTAGAGCGCGAGATCCAGCGCTATAAAAGTAAGCCTCTAGATCAAGCAGCGTACCAGGCAGGTTTGAACAGGTATCATGAGGATACTGTAGCTGAAGCGGTGAGAAGCTACAAGGTTAATCCTGTTCTTGGAGTCTGACCACCGCCCATAGCACCGGAGGAAAGATACCTCCCACGGCAGACTAGGGTAGTTTTGGCCCAATTAAGATCAGGCAAGTGCAGCCGCCTCAATTCCTACTTATCGGTGATTGATAGCAGCGTAGCTGACGTTTGTCCAATTTGCAACCAAGGGCCACACGACACGCGTCATCTTTTCTCTTGCCCAGCCAAACCAACCCGACTTACCACCAGATCACTCTGGACACACCCCACCTTAGTCGCAGAGTTCCTTGATCTGCCAACAAGCTGATGTACCAAGCGCATAACATGAAATGGATGAGATCACAATAAACTGTTACAACAACAACAACAACATTAACATTTCTAGTTCTATTCCTCGCAAATACACATATGTACTAAAATTTTCACATATAACAGCACTGTTGAATCCACAAATTCAAGCTGAAAAACAAGAATATTTTTATATTTATAATATTTACAACATTATAATATTTACAACATCTTGAACCATTAATCCTTCTCTTAGAATCCACATTTAAAAGTTTTCTTTTTTCACTTCTGCTTGGAAAAAAATTGAGCGTGAAATTTTTAATTTTTTGCTCTTCTTGATTACACGCAACTTGCATAAATTTTGGTTAACATTGGCAGCTTTTTTCTTCTGAACAGGGTTGCCAAGTTTCAAATTAACTTTCGATGTGTACTTTCCAATATGTTCTATAGTAATTTAGATTGGAACATCCAATAATTTTTCATTTTGAAAATTTGACTTTTTGCCGCTGTTTTGCGATTTCCGCCCATAGTGCAAACTAAGCAGGTTTGATACGGATTTCCATAAATTTTGATTGTTCAGTATTCTATTTTGAAGCCAAATATGGCAATGCCGAGTTGTAACGTCGTTCTCCGGCTTTTCTGTGTTTCTTGCAATTACGCCGCTAGTGGTTCATTCATAAACATATGAGTTTGTCTTTCTGAACACAGCCAATTAATCAGCTGATTCTAGAAAAGCGCGGCGATTGATTTCATCATTTGTCATAGTGAGGTGATATCAAAAGGAACTTCGACTACATTTATTTTCCGACACCAGTTCTCTTTATCTTGTAACAAATTTCGCTTGTAACGAATTTTGTAATTCTAGCGATAATTTCAATATCACCCTAAAAGCGGTGGCGTAGCCCGTCATTTTGCTGAACGACTTGGTTATATTACAACAGGTTAGTAAGATTTGAAAAATTTACTGCGGTATGTTGTTCATAACAAGTGGCCATAATTTTAGGCACGTGTGCGGGCAGGAGTTGGAACTGGCCGGTTCCTTTGCCATATTAATTCTCCACTATTCAATAAGTCAGTAAGACAGGCAATCAACCACCATAGTGATCATTGGTGGTCATTGGTGGTCATTTAGGAGGCTCTCAGACATTCCCTGATTTACTTTATATTTCAACCCAATTTGGACATTTCATACCCTGATTGACAACAAATTTATCAGAAAATACCCGGCTTAGTCACAAATTCATTTGAAATCACCTGGACGATTTTCCAATATATTGATTTATTCTCTGTCGTAATTTCATATTCTGTGTTGAGAATATTGCAAATAACTGTACAATTTGTGAAAATAATACATCCCCGATGTGCATGGAGTACAAATCTATTTACGCTGTGTTTTGGAATACTACAAATAACTGAAAAATTTGTAATGATCATAAATTTGCGTTGTACATCAACTTCATGACGCCATAAATGCAAGTGGGCGAAGTAATTGGCAAATTATATATTATCAACAACAACTTGGAGTATAAAATATTAAGAGAAGGGATCTTCTTTATCATAATACTCATCAACATACCATCAACCGATGGATGCGAATTTTTCGGAAGGAGTGAAGACTTAATGTAAATAGCAATACTTCACAACGGTATACAACATCTTTTTCAATAGACGTTAAATTTCCATTTGTGTGGGTCATACCATTACAGCGCAAATTTATATCATGCTACATTTTTTTTTTAATTTAAAGTCGCCTATCCTAAATCGATTGAAGTATAAATATCATTGATTTTTTTTCTTGTGTATTAATTAAATTTATCTCCTCCTGGTTCTTGGTAGAAAAAATACAATATTTTCTTTTTGTTTCTTCTCTAAATTAGTATAATATGATTATTCGGTAGTTATAAAGTTATAATAACTTCTTAAATGAAATGTGCAACTAAATAGACCTATTGTGTTTGTCAAAATTAGGGGCAGTTAAAAATTTATAGGTACGCATACTGCCATGGCGTTCTGATTTTAGGATCAGCGGGTGGGAACGAAGTATCTCCGAACTACAACATCTTGTTCGAAAAAAATTAAAATATGTTTAAAATTAAATTGAAAGGTTTAATAAAAAAGCGTTGAACATTTGTGTGTTTATAACAAAGTAATTATTAAATAAATAAATTTAAAGTATCAAGTAAAAAAATACAAAACAAAACAGTTAAAATATAATATGAGTAAATGATTGATAACTGGATTAATTAGTTTGCAAACACTGGTAATGAGCAAAAATAAATTCTTTAAATTTCATTGTGTTGTTAGTTTGCTGCAAATTATTAGGTAGATTATTCCAGAGACGTATGGTGTAAACAAAGAAACTCCACTCGGAGACTAAGCTTCGAAACCGCATTGGAACAATTTTTTTACCCCTGGTTGATCTATTAAAACGAAGCTTCTCATATAAATACCGTGGTTGACCCGAGTGGATTATTTTGTGAAGGAATACAAGTGATCTTATATTAATCATATCATGAAATGATACCCAAAATTCAAGGAGCTATATCGTGAAATAGGGTCATAACGCCTCAAATCGTATACGTATCTTACTACACCATTATAAACACTATTAAGTTTAAGTTTGCTTGCCGCATCACAACCAGCAAACAATTCGCATCCGTATAGCAAAGAGGGAATGACATATGTCTTAGCAAGAAGAATCCTAGTCCTCAATGGAGTCAACCTTTGTGCAAACCATAATGATCTCAACTTAGAATATCGGGAGCCACCGTGGTGCAATGGTTAGCATGCCCGCCTTGCATACACAAGGTCGTGGGTTCGATTCCTGCTTCGACCGAACATCAAAAAGTTTTTCAGCGGTGGATTATCCCACCTCAGTAATGCTGGTGACATTTCTGAGGGTTCCAAAGCTTCTCTAAGTGGTTTCACCGCAATGTGGAACGCCGTTCGGACTCGGCGATAAAAGGAGGTCCCTTGTCATTGAGCTTAACATGGAATCAGGCAGCACTCAGTGATAAGAGGGAAGTTCACCAATGTGGTATCACAATGGACTGAATAGTCTAAGTGAGCCTGATACATCGGGCTGCCACCTAACCTAACCAAACCTAAGCTAACCTAGAATATGCCTGACGTACCAATATTAATATGATCCGTCCACGACAACTTACTATTCTTGACAATGCCAAGGTTCCTAAAGAAGAAACAATGCCTATTCGTCGTCCATCGATTCTGACATCCGGTTCATAAGGATGTCAGCCCCGCCTGTGCAGCAATAAGCACTTTAACTTCAATGGATTAAGGAATAAACCATTAGCAGTCGCCCACCTATGAATGGATGTCAGATCATCATTAAGCCTCCTAATCAGGACCTCCTAAGAATTAAGATCCTGGGCAAGATATATCTGGATATCGTCAGCATACATATGAATCTTGCTATTGAGTGAAATGCTGGTAAATCATTAATATATACCGAGAGAAGAAGTGGCCGTAGCGTCGAAACCTGTGGAACACCTCGTGACATGTGGAATGGGTCTGATATTCCATTTCACGTATAAACCGTCTGTACACTTCCAGCAATATACGATGCTACAAGACGCGTCGCGCTTCGAGAGAAATTAAAAAGTATCTCAATTTGAGACATAGAATGTCGTGATCAAGTAATACGAGCATAGATACCTTCCCACTATCTTGTTCCTTACTCAAATCCACGCAGACATCAGCCAAAGCAGTCACACAACTATGACCCGAGCGAAATCCAGATTGGCTGACGACTAAAAGATCATTAAAAGACATATATTCTGTCATTTGTCTCTGAACAATTTTCTCAAAAACCTTGGATAAAAAAGGCAATAAAGAAAAGGGCCGAAATTCGGAATTTCCTTCGGAATTGGGATTACCTTAGCATGTCGCCAAACTCTAGGAAAGTAACTTGATGTTAAAATGGAATTAGAAATATACATCATATATGGTAATATTGCAGGAAGTAGAATTTTAATAAACCTCGGATCAATATTGTCGTATATTACAGAGTTTGATTTCACCTCACAAAAAGAACGAAACACATCATTCTCCGTCACACAACTAAATTCAAAATCAGTATCTCCTTCCAACTGCGGTAAATTCCGGCCGAAATCGTAGTACTCAGTATCTACTTGGGGTGCCGTAAATACTTTTTATGTTTAAATGAATTATTCTGGAATTACATGTTTTTATTTTATTTGAAAAGTGTGTTTTTTTCGTATGTGCTCTTTTTATAAACTGAATGTGCTCTTTTTGCCTCTTCAAAATCAGGCATCCCTACACTCATAGAAAAAAGTTTGCTAAAAACAGCAGTCGATGTCTGCTGTTATATTTTTGTACTTCAGGGCCTAATGAACAACAATTTATAAGATTTTTAGGTTATAAATTTTTCCCCAGAGCATATTTAAGAACCAAAAGTAGTTTTTTGGTATATTTTTGCACTGTAATATACTTAAAAGCTCCTAAATACGATCAGCAAACATTTTGTTTGCTGTTATGCCTCAATTCGTAAATATTCAGATTTTTGGTCAAATACTATAGATATTCATAAAATATTGTTTTAATTATGTTAGGATAGCTCCAAAGTTGACATTTTTATTTGTTTTTGCCAAAATAAAACATGTTTTGGAGTAATCGAGCTTCAAAAATAGCAGGAAATGTTTGCTATTTCAGCAAACAGTGACTGCTGTCCCTTTTTCAGCAGACTTTCTGCTGTTTTAGCAGACTTTTCTGTTGTCCCTACTAACAAATTTCTTTGGGTGTACTTCAGGTAGTGTAACAAGCTGCCAAGTATTATTATATTTTAATGACTTCATTTCTTCGTTCCCGACTTCTACCCATTTCTTATGCGCTTTACAGACTATCAGTTATTCCGGACGACAGTGCTCGTGTCGAACATATCTCATATATTGTGAACATTATAAGTTAAGTCCGAAGGCATAATCGATACTGCTGCATGTTTATGGGATCGATAACACATTTACCGATTATTTTGTCATCGCCGACAAGTCGTATCGATCCGACACACTGTAAGATTCTTTACAAACACCGACATTCCGTCCGGAATAACTGATAGTCTGTAAAGCGCATTATGCTCATTATCTTCTACCACTTTTGCATATCGCCTTCGAACATTTCCTTTCGTTGTACGCTCTAATCTTCCTCCTCTGTAGTATTATCGGGAACCTGATTATCTTCTTCGGCTGAATAATAATCTTCCTCGTCAAATAGTGATCCTTTTTTGCTTTTGCTTAAAGGAATTTCAACATCTTCTCTTATCTTGACGATCTGCTTTGGTTCATTTATTTTAAACTATAGTATTTTGTATTTCCTGCTGATTGTTATTGTGAGTTTTTCTTTATTTAAAACTCTAAGTGCTTTTGACTGCTCGGAGTATCGAATTGTAAGACCTCTGTTTTTTCTATCTAACTTCTTTCGTCGTTGACTTGGAATAAGAACATGAGCCTCAGATCCAAAAATTTCAAAGTTGTTTACATCGACTCTCTTCCCTTCCCAAACTTCGTAAGGAATTCTTTCATTGGATGTTGTTACAAGTCTGTTTTGGACAAAATTTGCCGCAGATACAGCTTCACCCCAAAATTTGTTTGGTAATTTTCCATCTTCTAACATACATCTCACCATTTCAACTAAATACCGATTTCGCCTTTCGGCAACTCCATTTTGCTGAGGAGGGGGAGGAGGGTGTTGTAAGTTGTTGCTGTGTACTATTTTGCTTCAAAAATTCTTTGACTTTTGCCCCGATGTACTCACCTCCGCGGTCTGACCTCAAAAATTTCGGAACTTTATTTTATTTTACTGTAACATATGTATTTTCAATACATATGTTGAGTTTTTCGAGAACCTCATTTTTTTCTCATTTACATCGACTCTCTTCCCTTCCCAAACTTAGTAAGGAATTCTTTCATTGGATGTTGTTACAAGTCTGTTTTGGACAAAATTTGCCGCAAATACAGCTTCACCCCAAAATTTGTTTGGTAATTTTCCATCTTCTAACATACATCTCAGCATCTCAACTAAATACCGATTTCGCCTTTCGGCAACTCCATTTTGCTGAGGAGGAGGGTGTTGTAAGTTGTTGCTGTGTACTATTTTGCTTTAAAAATTCTTTGACTTTTGCCCCGATGTACTCACCTCCGCGGTATGACCTCAAAAATTTCGGAACTTTATTTTATTTTACTGTAACATATGTATTTTCAATACATATGTTGAGTTTTTCGAGAACCTCATTTTTTTCTCATAAGATAAATAACACAATATCGGCTAAAATCGACAATAAAGTAGTAGTCTCATTCATCGCTGCCACATCTGTGTGTATTATGTCTAATGGTAATTTCGTTTGGGGAAAAAAGTGTTGCATACAAATGGTACAACATATTATGGTGTTACCACAGTGTTGCCGAAACCCCTTACAACGATACCACCGTTCGCGTGTGAAAACGAACAAAAAAGGTGCAACACTCATATAAAGTAGAGGTGTGCACGTGACACGAAATTGTCGTGACTCACGAACATTTTCGAGATTCGTGCGTGAGTCGTGAGTCACGCTCATGAAAACAGCGTGAGTGTGCGTGAGCGTGATTAACAAACCAAAATGTCGTGCGTGAGCGTGAGTCACGAAAATAATATCTTCGTGAGTGTGTGTGAGTAAAGAATTACACTTACGAAAATATTCCTGCTCTCCAACATAAAACGCTTAAGAGTTAAATTCAATTACAATTTTAGTGACACCTGGGATGTTAAGAGTTTAATAACACTCTCGATTTTAATAATGCTCATGTTTTCAGACACTTCGGTAGGTAAATTAATCATAAAATTATTCGTGAGTCACGATATATTTCGTGAGTCACGATATTTTTCGTGAGTCACGGTATTTTTCGTGAGTCACGACGTTTTCGTGCGTGAGTACAAATTTTCTTTTCGTGAGTGTGCGTGAGCGTGAGTCCTACCAAAAAATATCGTGCGTGAGTATGATTTTTCAGTCGTGAGTGTGCGTGAGTAAACTATTACTCACGTGCACACCTCTAATATAAAGTCAAAGAAATTTGGCGGAAATATTTCGATTATTATTAACAACTATTATTGGAATCTCGACTAACACGCAAATTTTACATGAACTAAGGGAAATTGTTAAATTTTTTTTTATATATTTTTAATGATCTTACTTCTACTTCAGAGTACAAATTAATTACATCCTCAACAAAGTTTTTAACTCGCCGTTGGTCATTTCGTCCAAGCAATGATGCAACCACAATACACGCGTCACGCACTTTCTTTTGTATTTGCAACAACGCTATTTTTTAGGTCGAAGAATAAGAGCGTCTTCAACATCTGATTGAAAGTGTAACCATAGACCAAGGAAGGTATAGACAACGAAAGTGAATTCACAGCGCTGTAGTTTGTCTGCACACCGTAGAGGGCTCTTTTACGTCTGCAATTGAGTGATTTTTTAATTTGGCTTTAATTTGTTTTCTTTCCTTAGTTTTCTTGATGAAACACCAAATATTGTAAAAGCATATAAAATCCTATACATCCACACCTTTTTTGTAATGCAAATTGAGTGATTTGTAAGGTAATTCTAGTTTTCAAAAAAAGAAATTGAGTCACTTGACTGCCGGTTGATCTATATAAGTCATAATTTCGTTAATATGAGATTCCATTTTTTCATCATTTAGCAACTGCATCTTGCAAATTGTTTTCATTTCACGAATACTTAGAGATAGCTTTTCAAAAGGTTGTTTAAATTTTTCCCAAAATTCATGCGCTATTTTACTATCCATTAAATGTACGGGCTGGTAACCTTCCACCACCAGGCCAATACAAGCTCTAGCCCGGCCGTCCTTCTTTAACCAATTAGTATCTGGTGTGGCTGGTTTAGGATTGCAAACCACATCCCAAAGATCTTCCTTAATTAAGATTAGCTCTATCTTAATTTTCCAAACCGCGTAATTGAAACCATTTAGTTTCTTTACCGTGAACTTAATATCTTCACGTGGAAACATGTTTGTAATTTTCTTTATTAATTGAAGAAAAAAAATCTGCAAAATTTTAGCCATAACAAACATATTGGTGAAGAGTTTATTAAGATGCTAAAATTTTTCAATTTGTACATTTCAGTATAACAAAAAGTTCATATATTCAAAGGACTAGATCTGTAATTCTAAAGTGTTTTATACATAAGTGGAGTATTAATTACCCAGCAAAAACTAGGTAACTACAACTCATTACAATTTGCATTACCAGCAGCAAAACTCTCATTACACGTTGCATTACATTGCGATGAATTATAATGAATAACTTATAATGACAATAATAAATACTTCTCGGTAATTTGTGATGATTATTCTCCAAATGTAATGCAGTTGACCGATAATGGCTTAATAAAATGGAATAAATCATGGCATAATTAACTATAAACATCAACAGAATTGAGCATTTACTTAAAAAAATTAAAAAAAAAATTAATCTAACGTTGATTCTGAAGATTTTCCATGCATTTCATAATAATGGTGATTTAAATGAATGTAGGTAGTAATCACGAATTTAACTCACTAGTTGTTTTAGTAAGTTTTCTAGTTTAATAATGGAATTAATTTGCATTAAATGTTGCAATTCATTCTGAGTAATATAAAAATCCAAATTTATATCTCTCCTAATGGATTCATTATAAACGGCATTATGCATTGTATTCTTTTTATTATTTTCGTAAGGTTTGACATACACTGAAAGAAAAAATTGTGAGGCCAAAGTTTTTTTTTGCGAGTTTTGCTTAGCATAGAATATGCATAACGGTATTTGCCTTTTCCATGAGTGGATAAACTTACAGTTCATTCGACTTAAAAATGGGTATAATTACATGAAAAATAATTTTGCTGAAAAAAATCCGAAAGATTTTCCTAGTATCTCTTCAATTCTCCGTTTCTTCGGCTCGTAATCAATACCAAATTAATTAGTGTAAAGACAAAATCCTTGGAACCGGAAAAGCTTTTTTCAGCGTAGAGAACTACGTTTTATACTATTCAAAAACTATCCTTGTATGTACGTATGTGTATACAATGTTCATTTAATTTACTTTTTAAGTTCATATTCAAGTAGTGTCCATCTTAGATCCTTGACCCATTAGAATCGGCGACAGAAGTATTTATTTTCGAAATTTGGTTACCTGAGGAAATAAGTAGTTCTTTTACAAACTACGAACAACTGGTTACATATTAGGCTATCATATGCTCTTTATACACTACTTATTTCATGACCGAAGGTATGCCTGAGGTGAAGTACTTTCCTCCTAGGACATCCCAGCAAAAAAGCATCACCAAAAAAGTAGTGAAAATGTTCTTTTTGAATCCGGAAGTGGTGCAAAATTGACGCAGAAGCGATGAATTTAACATGGGCTTGTCATAGGATGGAAGCCCTCCATTTCAACAGCCGTTGCACTGAATTTGCATCACTTCTCTAGGTGTGATCCAAATTCAATGTTTTGGATGTAAATTAAAAAATTCTGTGATATTTTGTCAAATAAATAATTTTTATAATTTTTTATAATTCTTAATGGTTTGTAACGCTTGTCGGAAACGTTTGACCTCAAACATTTTCAAAAATTCACAATTTTTTCAGATTGGATTTAGCATTTTTTTTTCGACAAAATTTAAATGATTTGTACCATTTATGAATTCTTACTCTTTTTTTAATCTATTTGAAGCAAAAAAGTTAAAATTACCCATTAACAGTATTAAAAAAATATGTTATAAAAAAGTGCATTAAAAGAACTTCCTGGGTAGTTGAAATTGGGAGTGCATCTCCTGGAAGTGCTTTTAAAGTTGTGCCTTTGGAAGAACTTCCAAATTTTTTTGCTGGGATGCGTATGTAAATGTAATCCGAAGCGATGCTAATTAATAAGTGGTTATTAATTTTTAAATAAAGGGTGATACGGTCAAAATTTGGTCAATATAAACTTGACGTATTTCTTTCAATTTTGCATTTAAAATGTTGCTCCTATTTTGATTTTGGAATTCACTCTTCAGTTGTCAAAATGCCGTCCAAGCAAGAAGAGCAGCGTATCAAAATTTTGCTCGCGCATCGCGAAAATCCGAGCTACTCGCACGCAAAGCTGGCAAAATCGCTAAAAGTTGCCAAATCAACCGTAAACAAACAAAATACGACGGCCAAAGCGCGATCCCGGAGGCTGTACACGACGATGCTGATGAAGTTTGACTGCGTGGTAATGGACGATGAAACCTACGTCAAAGCCGTCTACAAGCAGCTTCCGGGACAGGAGTTTTATACGGCAAAAGGAAGGGGAAAGGTAGCAGATATTTTCAAGCACATAAAACTGTCAAAGTTCGCAAAGAAATATCTGGTTTGGCAAGCCATCTGTACCTGTGGCTTGAAAAGCAGCATTTTCATAGCTTCCGGGACTGTCAACCAAGAAATTTGCCTGAAAGAGTGTTTGAATAAACGTCTGCTGCCTTTCCTGAAGAAACACGATTGTTCGGTACTGTTTTGGCCGGATTTGGCATCTTGCCATTACAGTAAAAAGGCCATGGAGTGGTACGCCGCCAACAACGTGCAGGTGGTTCCCAAGGACAAGAACCCTCCCAACACGCCAGAGCTCCGCCCAATTGAGAAATACTGGGCTATTGTCAAGCGGAACCTAAAGAAGACTAAAAAACTGCTAATGACGAGTAGCAGTTCAAGGCAAACTGTCCTTCTGCGGCGAAGAAGGTGGACAAGGTGGCTGTACAAAATCTGATGGCAGGTGTCAAGCGCGAGGCCCGGCAATTCGGATTTGGAAAAGCGAAAGCCTAACTGAATATTTTTCCTGAATTTTATACTAATTGAACTTGAAAAAGAAATTTAATTTGATTTTTTAAATAAACGATTTCACCGATTTACACGCGTTTTCCCTTGGTAAGCCTTTAGGCTTACCCACAAGATTACCGAGTTTTTGCTGGGTACTTATATTCCAATAGAAGGTACCCTTTTCGACCAAATATTAAAATATCGGGTACCCCATAATAAATTCATAACTTCACGGCGTGTTCTCTGTACACACAAAAAATTATCATCGACATTTTTTCAATTAATCACTTAATTGAATTTGGAAACGGATTCAATTAATATGTTAATTGATTCAATTAATTATTTAATCAAATCCGAATAAACACCAATTAAAAAAATGATTGACATTTGTTACGTTTCCAATTAAAATATTAATAGATTCAATCAATTTGTTAATCAATTCGGAAATAATTTTCAATTACAGACGTGAATGAAAAATTTTCCGTTTCCAATTATACATGTGATTGATCCAATCACCTTTTTGATTGAAACTTAATAATTTTGAGCAATGTAAAGAGCGCAAAGAGAACAAGAGAATGGGTATTTATTCAACAATGTATGATGGAGAGATCAGTCTGTGGAAGTAACTCGTAACGAACGGTTAGGTTTTTGTTTTTCGCGTAAATTGAAAAACATAATTGCACGCTCACAAAAAATCGCTTCTGTAACATATACTCCCAAACATATTTTGCTTCAAGCATATACATTTTTGGGTATTGCCCAAACATTTATATGTTTGATCTCTTCCAATATATAATATGTTTGAAAGCATATTGGTCTAAACAATATGTTTGGGTAGTAAGTTCCAAACATTTTGTATTTTTGCATCCAAATTCAATAATGTTGTCTTCCAAAAAACAATATGTTATTATGTGAACATATAATATGTTTGGAAGCATTTTGCACCCAAAAATATTATATGCTTAAAAAAAATTCTCCCAAACAATATTGTGCTCAAAATTATGAAAATAAACAGGTAATATAGGTGCTAACAACATAGGTTTTCGACCTGAATGCTCAAAATTTTGTTTCTGCCCAATTGTATATTCCCCCACATCTTTCTCACTTCCACGAGATTTTTTAGTTCTTAGCACCGTTTTCTGTAATACAAACATTGTAGAAGAAATTATTCAATTGTATGATTTTTTTATTTTAATTTTACCTTTTGCCGGACGGGGATTCGAACAGCGGACCACACAGTTTGTAAGGATCAAAGAAGTAGCTGATCAATTGCCCAAGGAAAAATAAAATGTTAATTTTGTAATAACAAGCAACAACCACAAACTTAATTCAATATCGCTCCCTGTTAAATAGCGCTCCAAGCTACTAAACACATATATGTTTATAGGCTATTTCTAAATTAATATATGTTTGCATCCAAGCATATTATATTTACAAACATTTTATGTCCCAAACATAATATGTTCTAACATATTAACATATATGTCCCAAACATGTTATGCTAGTTTATGAACATTATATGCTTGCACTCAAAAATATTGTGTTTAAAAATTTGTGTTCCAAACATATAATGTTTATAGCCAAACATATGAAAAACAGTCTTTTTCATCCGTGTGCCGACATTCAGTCTGCTGCATTCAAAATGTGTGCATTAATATTTTGAACGCAACAACAAATCATAGCAAAGGGTTGAAATAAAGTGTGCAACAACAAATGGCCACGTGGTAAAGGTTTGAAAAATATATGAAATTACCTGTGTTTGTGTATTGTGGTATTGTAAAAATGGAAAACAATCTACGTTTATTGAAGGTAAGAAATTGTGATTCACATTTTCCCATTGAAGCCTGATTACATTAAACGGACTAAAATAATATAGTTTTTATTCATTTCTTTTAGTGACCAATTTTATTTCGTGGAATTGACCAATCAATACCATCAATTCCATCATTTTATCAAATATATAAGAATATAAGAATATGTTTGCAATCAAAAGGTGGGTACCGTATTGATCTTTTAAAATTATAAATTTTTTTCACTCTTAGTTTCCTTAAATCTAAGAGGGGTATAGGTTTGTTGGAAGATTCACTTTGATGTTGCGAAGTAGCGTTGGCATTAAATTGCATTTTTGTTTTACCTGCCTTTTTCATTTTGAACCCAAGTAGAGAGCAGCACATCTGATATATAAACTAATGAGCTGAATTATGCAATGGTAAAAAAGTTCTTTCTTTTGGATTTAACAAATGAAAAATATCCGAAAATTATAAAAATATGTATTTTCCATTTATATTTTTTCTATTTCCAGAATTTGCAAAGTATCATCAATATAATACCAAATATTACATTGTTTTGCCATTATTTTTGTCTTTGATTGGTTCAAATTTTAATAGATTCAATCACACAATTAATTGATTCAATCACACAATTAATTGATTCCGTGACAAAATTCAATTAAATCTTTAATTGAAAATCGTGTTGGTTTTCAATCAAAATGGGTGATTGATACTATCATTTTCGTGATTGAAGACATTTCAATTAAAAAAAATGTTTGAATCCGCGATTTTCGTGATTGAAATCAAAAACTTTTTTTGTGTGTAGTAGTAGTATTTATGAATATTTTTCATAAACAGTTAATATGTGCATAATACTCTGTTTATACCCTTCACCACTACTGTGGTACAGGGTATAATAAGTTTGTGCATTTGTATGTAACGCCAAGAAGGAGTAATCATAGACCAACCTTTTAGTATACGGATCGGCTTAGTATTAAATTCTAAGTTGATTTAGCGATGTCCGTCCGTCTGTCTGTTCGTCTGTCAGTCTGTTGGTGTATTTTTGTGTGCAAAGTACAGCTCGCAGTTTTAGTCCGATTGTTCTAAAATTTGGTATAGGGTCCTGTTTCGGCTCAAAGACGATCCCTATTGATTTTTCGGATTTAGATATAGCTGCTGTTCTGTCACACACAAATCAAATGTCCTATAAACTTGTTAGTGGTAACCAATTCGAACACATAAATCCGAACTGACACTAACCCTTTTTGTTTATGTACCTTCCAGCACTTGTAACTGGAAAGCAGTAAAAAAGCACAATGGTCGTAATTTCAATTGAATAACTGACAAAAATTTATTGATTTCCAATTGTATATATAACTACAAGATAGTTACATTATTGCCTATGCGTTGTACGAGAATTCATGAGTTTGCATATTGCAGTGTTCCACATGTCGGCCAAGTCATTTTTGGTGAATTGGGAAATATGGTAGCATGATCTGCTTACTCAGTAATTAACGTCCAACACTCAAATATGGGACAATTGATCACTGACATTAATGGAATGTGTTGAACTAAACATAAATGAAATATAAAACCAAAGAAGTAAAATATGCGGAAATATAAAAAACGGATCTACGACAATGGGTTCTACTTATACGTTGATGAATTTTATAATAAATAGGTTATTGACCAAATAAAGACAAAAAGAAAAACAAAGAAAAAACAAAAGAATCATATTACAGTACAATACTAAACATTAAATGAGCCAAAATCTAACATTCTCCCCCGCTTTGACCCATTGGTCAACCTAATAGTAATTCTTAAACAAGAATGGAAAATTATGTCTTG
Source organism: Haematobia irritans (assembly GCF_050003625.1). Lineage (NCBI taxonomy): Eukaryota > Metazoa > Arthropoda > Insecta > Diptera > Muscidae > Haematobia > Haematobia irritans. The sequence goes on along the minus strand of NC_134401.1, from coordinate 73,100,344 downwards.
GAGTAGGTGTTGGTCTATTATTACTCGTCTCAGTAGATGGATATTTTCGTCTGTATGGCCTCTTGGATAAAAGACATCTACATGATATAAGAATAAAGATTACGCCACCAATGCATAATGCTGCATACGATATTGACATACTGTGTGGTAATTACAGTGGTGCTCTTCTCGTGTGTTTTCTATTGCCTAGAGTTTCTTCTGTATGGATGATAGTTCGGCCAGTATACGATTACCTAAGCGTAGATGATAGGGTTTGTTGTCCTGACACGTGAATTGGACCATGTTTCAGTAAACAGTTTTGTTGCAGCGTCAGGATCCCGGATCCTTCTAGTTGCAGCGGTATAATGTTCTTCTCACAAACTGCTGTTGCTTGAGTGATGCTCAGAGTGACATACATCCATTGATTTAGGTGAGTAAGTTGTACCCATGACACGTTAGTTAGTAGAGTCTTCAAGTTGCAATCTGGTTTGGTGATATTCTGAAATAAACTGATCTCACAAGAACATATCTCTGCTCCGTAATTGAACTGTAACTGAATATCAGAGCAGATGAACGGATCTTGGCTGATGACGTCACATTTCTGCAATTTTAGTGTTGAAATTGGGAAATACTGTTGTTGGTCTAGATTGACAGCTAACATTGAGCTACAGATATTTATAACTGACAATGAATCATCAACTCGTGTCGGAACTGGAATCAGATGATACAGTTTGAAATCGTCTAATTCTACCAATGGTAATGATATAGTGAACACTACATGGTCTTCTGTAAGTCCTCCTTTGATTTTCATTAGCTTGTACAGTTCTAATAAATTTTTATCAGTGACTGGTAACCTTAAAGAGTGTGGCATATGGATCTTTATCTGTTCGATTTCTGTCTGATGGGGATCTGGGGTTAACAGTAAAGGATTTATCTTCCCGTGATGGACATCAGTTAGGACGTCCAACATGCATGTTTGCATCCGTTGAATTCTATCAGCAATTAATGACACTTGCATCGTATTCAGATAGAAGTATTGAGACAATTTCATTTGATAGATCTCACCACTGATTGCATGTTCTCTTTTATTTAGCTCGTTAATTTTTTTCTCCATTTGTTCGAAGTTGTGTTTAGTTGTTGTCATACTTTGTTTCACAACATTCAGAGTTGAGTTGATAACTGAAGTCTGATCTCTCAACAGCTTCAACATGACGGCATCATCTGTTTTCATGTTTCTTATAGTTGCTGACATCTGTTCTGCGTACTCCAAGTCCAGAACACCAAACAGTGAATTAGCTAAATTTCCAATTAAGTTAATAGTACCTCTTATTCGCGATTTACGCAGCAGTCTGTTGTCTAATTCTAGTTCTTGTTCAATTCGGTAAAAATGTTGAAGAATATGGCGACAAGATTCCTTAATCTCCATAATATCACATGTCTTTTGCATGGAGAGAGTTTCATCACGCAACAATTTGGTATCTTTCCAATACATTGATAAATCGTAGTAAACAATCAGATTCCATTGGCCTTTTGCAATTTTTGTTTTTCCAACTTCTTCGAAGTGAACTCCCAATTTGGATGCAAACCTTGACATGTTTATGTGAGTTGATGATACAATCGGGAGGATTAAAAGCATCGCTAGCAAAGTTAAAACTAAATGGTTTCCATGTAAGCGTGTCTTCTTTCTTTCTGGTTCAGTTTCATTGACTTCATCAACACAACTAGTCTCATTTTCAATCGGAAGCAGTGCTAGGCGGTGTATCGGTCTCTTAAAAGTCCCTGTTGCCGTTTTCACCTCAGCAACACGAACAATGCCATCATTTCCTGGATAAACATTAGTTATGCGTCCCAGTGGCGGAGTGTTATCCTCCTCAATTACCACCATATTTCCTGGTTTGACGTTGGGAGATGATTTCTTCCATTTATGTCGAAGCTGAAGTTCTTGCAAGTACTCTTTTGACCATTGCTTCCAAAACTCCATCTTCAGCCTTGATACTAGCTCCCATATGGATAGCAAGGATAATTTTCGGGAGTCTGCTTCACTATCTATTGGAGTGGTAAGTGGCTCACCAATTAGGAAGTGTCTTGGAGTCAGTGCCATTAAATCGGATGGATCACTCGACATAGGCGTCAATGGACGGAAATTCAGTATTGCCTCGTCCTCCACAACTACAGTTTCAAATTCTTCGTACGTTAGCGAAGCAGTACCCATACTTCTTACAAGAAGATGTTTTGCAGACTTTACTGCTGCTTCCCATAAACCTCCAAAATGAGGTGCTCTTGGTGGAATAAAGTTAAATTTGATTCCCTTGGAACTGGCAGCAGTCATTATATTTTCTTGTGCGCCTGGTGAGTAATCGCTTCAGCCAATTCTGATAGTTGATTCTTAGCTCCCACAAAATTAGTTGCATTGTCTGAATATATGTTTTGACAGTGTCCACGACGAGCAATGAACCTTTTCAAGGCCCCAATAATTGCACTAGTCGATAGGTCAGATACAAGTTCCAAGTGTACTGCCTTAGTTGTAAAACAACAAAAAAACTGATATGTATGCCTTAGTAGGCCGCTTGCCTCTTACTCTGTGATGTATCCAAAATGGACCACAGTATTCAACGGCACTATTAATGAATGGACGCGTGTCTGTGGTAGGTCGCCCATTATTTGTTGACACAATTGTGGTTTCGCCCTGGATCGAGCTGTTATTTTTCCCTTCACCGGCCAAAACCGTCGTCTTACTGTGTTTAATAATGCCTGGGTACACAATGTTTGTTTTTTGTTTAACATCTTCGTGAAGGTCTGACTTCCCTAAGGTATCCAATAATTCTTTGCACACATTTGAATGAACCTCCATGATGCACTTTGTATATGATTGCATCCTGCTCTACTGCGGTAGCTATAGTTGCCTTCTTCTCAATATCAGTGGGAATGGCTAAACTAGAATTATATTTTTGTGGCCACAACAATTCCTTCCCATGAAGGAATAAAGGCCTGTGGAACCACAACTGGCATTTTGGCAAGTCTACTGCAGGAAGTCTACGTGACACAATATCTGCAGGATTATCTATGGATCTCACTTGGCGCCATTGATTACGAATGCTCAAAGATTGGATTGTTGATACTCTGTTTGCCACAAATGTCTTCAGAGAGGATGACTGAGCATTGATCCAGGATAAGACGATTTCAGAGTCAGTCCATAAATACACAGATTCGTTTTGAATGTTGAGATCTACTCGTACTCGTTGAGCAAGTTCTGCCGCGATGACTGCTGCACATAATTCTAATCTGGGTAATGTTTGTCGCTTCAATGGCGATACTCGTGACTTTGCACACAATAATCGTACAATAATCCGACTGTCTTTGAGTGAAGCTCGAATATATGCTACTGCATCATACGCTCTTTCGGATGCATCTGCAAATACATGAAGCTGGATCTCTTTCAGAACATCGCCATTGAACATGTGTCTGGCCTTTTTGAAATTGTTCATACTGTATAGGTTGTTTCTTAGAGTTTTCCATTCTGAACAAAACGACTCAGGTTGCGGGTCATCCCAACCTAATGAAGCTTCACAAAGATTTTTGCTTTAACCACTGCAGGTGCTAATAGTCCAAGGGGATCAAATAATTTCGCAAGATCGGATGTGGCTGTACGCCTAGTAACTGTTTCATGTTCGTTAAACTTGACTTTAACACAGAAGTTATCACTGTGGGGCAACCAAAATAGTCTCAAAGTTTTGACTGTATCAGAACTTATAACATCGAAATCAAGATTAACTTCTTGATCAGCTTCTGGTATGTCTTTTAGTAGTTTCGGGTGGTTGGTACATATGTATTAATTCGTTTTGTGTTGTAATCGCTATGTTGATGTTATCTGAGCCACGAAGTCCATCATCAACATAAAAGTTATCCTTCAACATCTTAGAGCCGTATGGATATTTTATGGCATTATCTACTGCAACCTTCTGCAGATATTTGGTAGCAAGATAAGGTGCTGCTCTTGTGCCGCACGCTACCGTATTGAGCACATAATAGTCGATTGGTAGTGCAGGATCTTCCCTTCAGATTATTAATTGGAACTGATGATTACTTGGATGTCGTCTATACATCGTCTATACATCGTTTCAATGTCAGTAGTGAATACATATTTCGGAAAACGAAATCGAAGTAAAATGGCAAATAGATCACTTTGAACGACTGGTCCAGTATACATTAGATCGTTCAGAGATAACCCAGTTGATGTCTTCGCTGATGCATCAAACACTACTCTTAGTATCGTATTTGTGCTATCTGGCTTTAGCACACAATGATTTGGAATGAAATATTTAGGATCCATTAGATCATAAATCTTGACTCGGTGCATATGCCCAAGTCTTTAATATTCTTTCACAAACTGCACATACTGGGCGCGCAAATCTGAGTTCTTCAGCAGAAGTCGCTCTAAACTCATAAGTCGATTGTACGCCCCTAGCGCCTGTGGGATCTCTCGAAACGGCAAACTTACAACAAACCTGCCGCTTTTATTGATTACCACGTGGTGAGAAAAATGCGCTTCACATAGATTCTCTTCTGTGCTCATAGGTTTTGATGTTGGCTCCACTTCTTCAATTTTCCACAATCTTTCAATAGCTTCATCAAGGGCCTTATCTCTGTCGAAAACTGCACAGGTGGGCGTTGACAAACATCTTTCAGTATTATTGTTTCGCAGTGAACCTCCCACAACCCACCCGAGAGCAGTATTTTGAAGAACTGGTAGATTGTCTGAGAGTTTTATAGTGCCAGGTTGCATGAAACTGAAGAAAAACTCTGCTCCAAGTAGAATGTCTATCTTACTTTGTTTATTGAAGTGCGGATTTGCCATTTTAATATGAGGTGGCAAATTCCATTCGGATATATCTATATGGTGATTCGGTTGTGGAGGAATTATTGTAGGCAATATATAGGCTTCCAAATTTGTTATGTAGCACCCATCTGTAGACGCCATTTCAACATTTACCCCATGAGTCGCTCGTTTTCTGGTGCTTCCAACTCCATCAGTATCAAGCGAAGCATCCATTGGTGAAATGCACAGGTTCTGAATCAGTCGTTTACTTATGATGTTTATTTGCGAACCTGAATCTAGGATCGCCACGGATTCTTACTTGACACCATTGGGGGCCTGAATAATGATTCTTGCAGTGGCTAGCATCGTATACGCCTGGCGTCCAACAAAAGTCTCCGCTGCGGCCGAAGATACTATTGGTACTATTTAATATCGAGCTCGGATGGACATTATTGAACGCCCCATCGATGACATTATTGAACGCTTTCAATAAAGCTGACTAGTTCATGTAATGCGATCTCAGTAGACCTGCCCTTCGAGTATGAATGCTGTCGTTTCGAGAACAAACTTGAATCGATGCTAGTTCTAAGATAAATATCTATCATCCTCTCCTGAGTCTTAAGTAGGAATGAGGATAAGCTGATTAGTCGGAAATCCTTCGCCCTCGAGTGAGAGGCTTTTCCCGCTTTAGGTATGAAAACGACTTTTGTTTCCCTCCACTTTCCTGGGATATATGATAAGTTGATACATCCTTTATATATCGCCGACAACCAGGGGATAATTTTGTCAGTTACTGCTTGTAACTCCGCCGGAGTAATTCCATCAGGTCCGGGGGATTTGAATGGTCCAAAGCTATTTAGCGCACATCTTATTCTAGTTTCCGATACAATTTCCTCGACAGGAAACGACCGCTGAGCAACTGTAGCACCGCCAGTACATGGTTCAACCGTCTGATTTCCAGGAAAATGTGTGTCCAATAGTACCTCCAGCGTCTCCTCACTGGACGTTGTCCAAATGCCCTCCGATGTTTTAATGAAACCTGGAGCGGAGTTGGTGGATGGTAGAACCTTCCGTAGTCTGGAAGCCTCGGACGTATTCTCAATACTGCTGCAGTAATCATTCCAAGAGTTATGCTGAGCCTTTCTCAGTTCTCGCTTGTATCCTCTCAGATTCTTCTTGTAAGCGTCCCAATCCTCAGGGGCTCTGGTGGACTTTGCCTTATTAAAGAGCTTCCTGCAGGATTTCCTCATATTACTTAATTCCGTAGACCACCATGGTGGTCGATTTTTCCCCCTTGGCTTCCCTCTAGGGCATTCAGCTTTCAGTGAGATGTTGAAGGCCTTAGTAATCCGCTCCACTGCGTGTTCGATATCTTGCACATTTCTCATATTTGTCTCTGTTATTTCCGGTATCATCATATTGAACGATTCCCTATACCTATTCCAGTCAGCTTTCCTAACATTTGGCGGAAATATGGTCTTTGTGATATGAACATCAAATTTGAAACTGATGTAGCGATGATCTGAGAAGCTGTGTTCACTTAAAACCTGCCATTCAGATATCATTTCATTCAGTTCTTGCGAGGCCAAGGTGATGTCCAAAACCTCTTGCCTTTTTTTAGTGACAAAGGTTGGGGCATCTCACTTGTTGCAAACTACCAGATTAGTATGCAAAATAAACTCTATTAGCGACTCTCCCCTTGCATTAGTATCACTACTTCCCCATATACTATGATGTACATTCCCATCGCATCCCATAATGAGTTTCGTCTTTGTTTTCAGTGACTCCTCCACTAAGGTCTTAACGGCACAGGGAGGCATCTCCCTGTCATGTCCCATGTAGACCGAAGATACCCAATATTTGCATTTAGCTATTTCTAGACTGGCAACGACAGTGTCTGTATTGCACATTGAAGGAAGCAGAAACAAGTTGAGCTCGTTTTTAGCAATTATACAGGCTCGATTTACATCATTACCAGTATACTGCAATAGTTTGAACCCCGGAATACTTAATTCACATATTTTGTTTCTATAAACATATGGTTCTTGAATAAGAACTATATCTATGTCCCCTTTCATCAGGAGAACTTTTAAGGCAGCACATGCAGCCTTACAATGATGAAGACTTATCTGGAGGATCCGTCACATCAGCCGCTTCAATCGAGTCATCAAGAACGTCCTCTTCAGAGATCTCGGTGACTCTCGCAATAACCATAGGTTCAACTTTGGTGAGTTCTGAGGCAATAGAAACCTCCTCTCGCATACGGTGTCTATCCATGTCTTCAACTTTGGTATCTCCCTCGACTTCGCAAGAGGATCCGCTTACTTCTGATTCAGACAGAGGCTTGTCCATTTCTGAATCCTTTAGCTGATCGTTTTTATATACCTTCATTTGGATATAATGAAAGGCATAACATACACGGCCCTGGGACTTTGCTAGATGTGGCAAAGACTGAGTGTTCAATATATACACTGCATGCCGTCTTGGTCCATCCACTTCATCCAAACGGCCAACCTTCCAATCACCTGTTGGAAGATCTGGATTGCATCGTTTCAGTCTATTTAAAATAGATTCGTAAGTTTCTCAAGAATCAGATTCACTAATTTTTCATAATCCTCGTGAATCGTTGTCGTGGCTGCCACAGAATCGGGTAGTAGTTCCGTTGTAGCGTCGTACAACTGCTCCAGGTGTCTCCAACGGCTATCAATAGTGTGTATCTGCACTTTGCATAACTGTGGAGATACATTTGCAGGTGTAATGCTCTCCACATATGATCGTAACGTATTCATATTTATTTGGAATTTCCTTATTAACCGGGCTACTTCGTCTGTAAACCCTCGGGAACAAGCTCCAATATTTGTTCCGAGAACATCATCAACTGTCTGTTGATCTATACTCATTTGTTTTGTTTTTTGTCTCAATCTATCGGCCTCTGACTGGAATAGGACAGGGAACTCATGTGCAAGCGACCGCACCTTCTCGTAAAACCCAGTTTCGAAATAGTCAACACCTTCCTTTGCCATAACCGCCATTCGAAGTTTTCCGTCATTTCCATCAAATCTAGCCCAATCCTCAGACAGAGCTCGATATCTTGCTTCGTAATAGGACGACTTGTCCTTCCTGCTATCCAAATCCTTTTTAAAGTTACGGATATTTTTTGGATCTTTTCTCCAAGTTCACTCTGTTCTTTGAACAGTTCCTCAGTAGACATTTTCGCTTCGATTTTGTCTTCTTCGCTAATTAAATTGCCTCTCAACGTGTTGCTAAGGACTTCGTCCTTTTCTATTCTTCACAAACTTCCACACGAAGTTATTTATACTCGCCACCACGTGACGATGCATTCATTATATCCCAGTCGCGACACTGCGTCGGATTACTTGTATCCTGAACTGCGCGTTCTAATATTGTAACTTGCAGACTCAAGTCCTTACCACTGGTTGGGGGAACTCGAATCTGGAAGTGTTGTCGGGGTCACCAAATGTTCTGTCACACACAAATCAAATGTCCTATAAACTTGTTAGTGGTAACCAATTCGAACACATAAATCCGAACTGACACTAACCCTTTTTGTTTATGTACCTTCCAGCACTTGTAACTGGAAAGCAGTAAAAAAAGCACAATGGTCGTAATTTCAATTGAATAACTGACAAAAAATTATTGATTTCCAATTGTATATATACCTACAAGATAGTTACATTATTGCCTATGCGTTGTACGAGAATTCATGAGTTTGCATATTGCAGTGTTCCACATGTCGGTCAAGTCATTTTTGGTGAATTGGGAAATATGGTAGCATGATCTGCTTACTCAGTAATTAACGTCCAACACTCACAAATATGGGACAATTGATCATTGACATAAATAGAATGTGTTGAACTAAACTTAAATGAAATATAAAACCAAAGAAGTTAAATATGCGGAAATATAAAAAGCTGATCTACGACAATGTGTTGCAATGTGTTCTACTTATACGTTGATGAATGAACTACTTATACGTACGATGATGATGAATTTATAATAAATAGGTTATTGACCAAATAAAGACAAAAAGAAAAACAAAGAAAAAACAAAAGAATCATATTACAGTACAATACTAAACATTAAATGAGCCAAAATCTAACAGCTGCCATATATATTTTTCACCGATCTGGTCATAATTGGCGTGTATATCAACCGATCTTCCTCAAATTCTGTACATACGACAACACCAAATAGCATTATAGGTCTAACTACTGTCGTGTATAGCCAATGCACAATTTTTGGTTTTAGTCCCCACTTTTTTCCTATTGCCTTTTTGCACGAGTACAAAGCTACAGTTGCTTTTCTCGCCCTCTCTTCAATACTAAGCTTAAAGTTCAGCTTCCTGTCCAAAATAACGCCAAGGTATTTTGCATACTCACCAAAGGGAATTTCAATACCCCTAAGGAAATAGCCCTAACCGTGGGAGTTTTGCGATCTTTGCAGTACATGACTAATTCTGTCTTTGCAGGATTTACCCCAAGACCATTGTCTTTCGCCCATTTCTCAGTCATCCGGAGGGCCCTCTGAATAATATCTCTGATTGTGGATGGGAATTTTCCCTTGATTGCCAGAGCCACATCATCTGCGTATGCCACCACTTTTATCCTTTCTTTTTCTAGGGTAACCAGCAGGTTATTTATAGTAATATACCAAAGAAGAGGTGATAGAACTCCTCCTTGGGGAGTGCCTCTGTTCACATACCTTTGTATGTTTGCTTGTCCTAGTGTGGCTGAAATACGTCTCTTCATTAGCAGTTCGTCTAACAGCCTGAGTATACATGGTTCAACATTCAGAGTTGTCAGTCCATTTTATATCGAGATCGGTTGGACATTATTGAACGCCCCTTCGATGTCTAGAAACGCCACGATTTTGTATTCTGTGACAGATAGTGAGCTTTCAATAAAGCTGACTAGTTCATGTAATGCGGTCTCAGTAGACCTGCCCTTCGAGTATGCATGCTGTCGTTTCGAGAACAAACTTGAATCGATGCTAGTTCTAAGATAAATATCTATCATCTTCTCCAGAGTCTTAAGTAGGAATGAGGATAAGCTGATTGGTCGGAAATCCTTCGCCCTCGAGTGAGAGGCCTTTCCCGCCTTAGGTATGAAAACGACTTTTGTTTCCCTCCACTTTCTTGGGATATATGATAAGTTGATACATCCTTTATATATCGCCGACAATATATCAGTCACTGCTTGTAACTCCGCCGGAGTAATTCCATCAGGTCCGGGGATTTGAATGGTCCAAAGCTATTTAGCGCCCATCTTATTCTAGTTTCCGATACAATTTCCTCGACAGGAAACGACCGCTGAGCAACTGTAGCACCGCCAGTACATGGTTCAACCGTCTGATTTCCAGGAAAATGTGTGTCCAATAGTACCTCCAGCGTCTCCTCACTGGACGTTGTCCAAATGCCCTCCGATGTTTTAATGAAACCTGGAGCGGAGTTGGTGGATGGTAGAACCTTCCGTAGTCTGGAAGCCTCGTGCGTATTCTCAATACTGCTGTAGTAATCATTCCAAGGGATGTGCTGAGCCTTTCTCAGTTCTTGCTTGTATCCTCTCAGATTCTTCTTGTAAGCGTCCCAATCCTCAGGGGCTCTGGTGGACTTTGCCTTGTTAAAGAGCTTCCTGCAGGATTTCCTCATATTACTTAATTCCGTAGACCACCATGGTGGTCGATTTTTTCCCCTTGGCTTCCCTCTAGGGCATGCAGCTTTCAGTGAGATGTTGAAGGTCTTCTTAATCCGCACCACTGCGTGTTCGATATCTTGCACATTTCTCATATTTGTCTCTGTTATTTCCGGTATCATCATATTGAGTGATTCCCTACACCTATTCCAGTCAGCTTTCCTAACATTTGGCGGAAATATGGTCTTGGTGGGCGACCGGACATATCCCCCAACGGACATTTCGCCCAAAATGATTTTTGGGCGTTATGACCTCCAATGAGGCGGTCACATCGCCCAATTTTAGTTTGGGCTTTAGTCCTCCCTCATCGCGGTCATATGTCCCAAAAAATAGGCGGTCAAAACGCCCAATATTTTATGGGGAAAATAATGTCGGAATACAAATCAAAAACTGTCCTAAATGAAGTAGTTTTGATCCCCAATTTTGGTTAACTAAATACGTACGGTATTTAATTCAAAGTGCCGTAAATAGAAAGACAGTGCAGATCTCGTGCTCTATAAGAAAATTAAGGAGAAAATGGTGTAAAACGCTCCACAAAGTCCCCAAGAACTTGCCAAATCAGAACATATGAGTGAATACTAAATGTGCGAAAGTGTGCCGGAAAAGATATTTTAGCAAACCACTATTAATGGAAGCCGATTTGGCATACAGTCTCTTTGTGTTCCAACCCAGTAACTGAAATAATGAATGAATGAAATATGGATGATGGAGATGCTATTGTTTTATTGATGTCCCTTTTTCGGTCGTTGTTAAATTCATCACATTCAGTTCGTCCTCAAATCCTAGCGACTTTCAGTTTATTATCTTGTTCTAAACATTAAAATTGGAAAGAGATGAGATGATTCGCGCGCGCTATTTGGAGGCAGATGAGATGATCGACGTGCTGCTGATGGGTACTTGAAATAAATCGCGCGCGCGATTTTTTTCAAGTACCCATCAGCGCGCAATTTTTTTCACGTACCCATCAGCAGCAAATCGATCATCTCATCTCGTTCCAATTTTCATGGTCAAAAATTCTGTTCCAGTCAAAAACAATTAAAACAAACGATGAAGCCAAGATATGCTAGTTTTACATCTTCTTCCAGCATATACAATAAAAGCAGGATTCGATATTTGTCAATAAGAGGCATATATATCTATTAAATATTTAAAAAAAATTAATGGATAGATGAAGTAATCATATCTAGCTTTTGAATGATTTAAAAAAATACATTTTGTTATTTTAAACTATTGTTTATATTCAATTATATTCAAGCGGTCATAACACCCACATTTTTTTATGGGGCTTATGACCGCGATGAGGGAGGACATAAAGCCCAAACTAAAATTGGGCGATGTGACCGCCCCAATGGAGGTCATAACGCCCAAAAATCATTTTGGGCGAAATGTCCGTTGGGGGATGGGGCGTTATGACCTTCATTGGGGCGGTCACATCGCCCAATTTTAGTTTGGGCTTTATGTTCTCCCTAATCGCGGTCATAAGCCCCATAAAAAAATGTGGGTGTTATGACCGTTTGAATATAATTGAATATAAACAATACACACAAAATTTTTTTTTCAGATTCAATCACGAAATTAATTGATCCAATTAAATTTTAATTGAAATGTCTTCAATCACAGAAATGATAGTATCAATTAAAAAATGAATTGAAGGTTAATTAAAAAGTTAATTGATCCAATTAAAAAATTAATTGATACTATTATTTTTGTGATAGCATTTTGTTTCAATTAAAAAATTTGTTGAATCAATTACATTTTTAATTGAATATTTTTTAAAACTCAATTAAAATTTTAATTGGAAAAATTTTTGTGAAAATTTTTTGTGTGTAGTTTAAAATAACAAAAGGTTTTTTTTTTAAATCACTCAAAAGCTAGATATGATTACTTCATCTATCCATTATTTATTTTTTAATATTTAATAGATATATATGCCTCTTATTGACAAATATCGAATACTGCTTTTACTGTATATACTGGAAGAAGATGTAAAACTAGCATATCTTGGCTTCATCGTTTGTTTTAATTGTTTTTAACTGGAACAGAATTTTTGACCATTTTTCTTCTCAACGTACGATTGATATGGATAAGCGGCTAAAGCGGCACTACGAACACCTATTTCGCTCGTGAAATAGGTCGGTTTATGCTCCAAGACATTTGAATTTATATATTGAAACATGAAAATTCGGAAATTGATAATTTTTTTCTTTTGAACAAACCAGACAAATGCTGAATTGAAAATTATGTATTTTAAACTGAAAATTGGAACGAGATGAGATGATCGATTTGCTGCTGATGGGTACGTGAAAAAAATCGCGCGCGCGATTTATTTCAAGTACCCAGCAGCAGCAAATCGATCATCTCATCTCTTTCCAATTTTAATGTTTAGAACAAGATAATAAAACGAAAGTTGCAAGAATGTGAGGATGAACTGAATGTGATGAATTTAAAAAAGGATTCGCGCGCTCGATTTGGAGGCAGATGAGATGATCGACGTGGTGCTGATGGGTACTTGAAATAAATCGCTCGCGCGATTTTTTTCAAGTACCCATCAGCACCACGTCGATCATCTCATCTCTTTCCAATTTTAATGTTTAGAAGAAGATAATAAACTGAAAGTCGCTAGGATTTGAGGACGAACTGAATGTGATCAATTTAACAACGACCGAAAAAGGGACATCAATAAAACAATAGCATCTCCATCATCCATATTTCATTCATTCATTATTTCACTTACTGGGTTGGAACACAAAGAGTCTGTATGCCCAATCGGCTTTCATAATAGTGGTTTGCTAAAATATCTTTTCCGGCACACTTTCGCACATTTAGTATTCACTCATATGTTCTGATTTGGCAAGTTCTTGGGGACTTTGTGGAGCGTTTTGCACCATTTTCTCCTTAATTTTCTTATAGACCACGAGATCTGCACTGTTTTTCTAGTTACGGCATTTTGAATAAAATACCGTACGTATTTAGTTAACACAAAATTGGGGATAAAAACTACTTCATTTAGGCCAGTTTTTGATTTGTATTCCGACATTATTTTCCCCATAAAATTTTGGGCGTTTTGACCGCCTATTTTTTGGGACATATGACCGCGATGAGGGAGGACATAAAGCCCAAACTAAAATTGGGCGATGTGACCGCCCCATTGGAGGTCATAACGCCCAAAAATCATTTTGGGCGAAATGTCCGTTGGGGGATATGTCCGGTCGCCGTCTTGGTGATATGAACATCAAATTTGAAACTGATGTAGCGATGATCTAAGAAGCTGTGTTCACTTAAAACCTGCCACTCAGATATAATTTCATTCAGTTCTTGCGAGGCCAAGGTGATGTCCAAAACCTCTTGGCTTTTTTTAGTGACAAAGGTTGGGGCATCTCCCTTGTTGCAAACTACCAGATTAGTATGCAAAATAAACTCTATTAGCGACTCTCCCCTTGCATTAGTATCACTACTTCCCCATATACTATGATGTGCATTCGCATCGCATCCCATAATGAGTTTCGTCTTTGTTTTCAGTGACTCCTCCACTAAGGTCTTAACGGCACATGGAGGCATCTCCCTGTCATGTCCCATGTAGATCGAAGATACCCTATATTTGCATTTAGCTATTTTTAAACTGGCAACGACATTGTCTGTATTGCACATTGAAGGAAGCAGAAACAATTTGAGCTCGTTTTTAGCAATTATACAGGCTCGATTTACATCATTACCAGTATACTGCAATAGTTTGAACCCCGGAGTACTTAATTCACATATTTTGTTTCTATAAACATATGGTTCTTGAATAAGAACTATATCTATGTCCCCTTTCATCAGGAGAACTTTTAAGGCAGCACATGCAGCCTTACAATGATGAAGATTTATCTGGAGGATCCGTCACATCAGCCGCTTCAATCGAGTCATCAAGAATGTCCTCTTCAGAGATCTCGGTGACTCTCGCAATAACCATAGGTTCAACTTTGGTGAGTTCTGAGGCAATAGAAACCTATATCTATGTCCCCTTTCATCAGGAGAACTTTTAAGGCAGCACATGCAGCCTTACAATGATGAAGATTTATCTGGAGGATCCGTCACATCAGCCGCTTCAATCGAATCATCAAGAATGTCCTCTTCAGAGATCTCGGTGACTCTCGCCATAACCATAGGTTCAGCTTTGGTGAGTTCTGAGGCAATAGAAACCACCTCTCGCATACGGTGTCTACCCATGTCTTCAACTTTGGTATCTCCCTCGACTTCGCAAGAGGATCCGCTTACTTCTGATTCAGACAGAGGCTTGTCCATTTCTGAATCCTTTAGGTGATCGTTTTTATATACCTTCATTTGGATATAACGAAAGCCATAACATACACGGCCCTGGGACTTTGCTAGATGTGGCAAAGACTGAGTGTTCAATATATACACTGCATGCCGTCTTGGTCCATCCACTTCATCCAAACGGCCAACCTTCCAATCACCTGTTGGAAGATCTGGATTGCATCGTTTCAGTCTATTTAAAATAGATTCGTAAGTTTCTCAAGAATCAGATTCACTAATTTTTCATAATCCTCGTGAATCGTTGTCGCGGCTGCCACAGAATCGGGTAGTAGTTCCATTGTAGCGTCGTACAACTGCTCCAGGTGTCTCCAACGGTTATGAATAGTGTGTATCTGCACTTTGCATAACTGTGGAGATACATTTGCAGGTGTAGTGCTCTCCACATATGATCGTAACGTATTCATATTTATTTGGAATTTCCTTATTAACCGGGCTACTTCGTCTGTAAACCCTCGGGAACAAGCTCCAATATTTGTTCCGAGAACATCATCAACTGTCTGTTGATCTATACTCATTTGTTTTGTTTTTTGTCTCAATCTATCAGCTTCTGACTGGAATAGGGCAGGGAACTCATGTGCAAGCGACCGCACCTTCTCGTAAAACCCAGTTTCGAAATAGTCAACACCTTCCTTTGCCATAACCGCCATTCGAAGTTTTCCGTCATTTCCATCAAATCTAGCCCAATCCTCAGACAGAGCTCGATATCTTGCTTCGTAATAGGACGACTTGTCCTTCCTGCTATCCAAATCCTTTTTAAGTTACGGATAATTTTTTGGATCTTTTCTCCAAGTTCACTCTGTTCTTTGAACAGTTCCTCAGTAGACATTTTCGCTTCGATTTTGTCTTCTTCGCTAATTAAATTGCCTCTCAACGTGTTGCTAAGAACTTCGTCCTTTTCTATTCTTCACAAACTTCCACACGAAGTTATTTATACTCGCCACCACGTGACGATGCATTGATTATATCCAAGTCACGACACTGCATCGGATTACTTGTATCCTGTACTGCACGTTCTAATATTGTAACTTGCAGACTCAAGTCCTTACCACTGGTGGGGGGAACTCGAATCTGGAAGTGTTGTCGGGGTCATCAAATGTTCTGTCAAACACAAAACAAATGTCCTATAAACTTGTTAGTGGTAACCAATTCGAATACATAAATCCGAACTGACACTAACCCTTTTTGTTTATGTACCTTCCAGCACTTGTAACTGGAAAGCAGTAAAAAAAACACAATGGTCGTAATTTCAATTGAATAACTGACAAAAAATTATTGATTTCCAATTGTATATATACCTACAAGATAGTTACATTATTGCCTATGCGTTGTACGAGAATTCATGAGTTTGCATATTGCAGTGTTCCACATGTCGGTCAAGTCATTTTTGGTGAATTGGGAAATATGGTAGCATGATCTGCTTACTCAGTAATTAACGTTCAACACTCACAAATATGGGACAATTGATCATTGACATAAATAGAATGTGTTGAACTAAACATAAATGAAATATAAAAGTAAAATATGCGGAAATATAAAAAACTGATCTACGAATGTGTTGCAATGTGTTCTACTTATGCGTTGATGAATTTTATAATAAAAAGGTTATTGACCAAATAAAGACAAAAAGAAAAACAAAGAAAAAACAAAAGAATCATATTACAGTACAATACTAAACATTAAATGAGCCAAAATCTAACAGCTGCCAAATATATTTTTCACCGATCTGGTCATAATTGGCGTGTATATCCAGAGAGAATAAAAACACAAGAGAACGAAAATTTCTCTTCTACAAAAACAACAAATGTCAACCGTATAGATGTCGCACAATGCCTGCATCTTTTGTATTACTGGCGTTGCGGTCGAAGCTCTGTTTTGATAAATTCTTTATAAAGGCATCGGCAGTTATAATTTCAAATTGTCTGCCAAAAAAATTAATAGAATGAAAAGATTTATAAAGGGTGATTTGTTAAGAGCTTGATAACTTTTTTTTAAAAAAAAAACGCATAAAATTTGCAAAATCTCATCGGTTCTTTATTTGAAACGTTAGATTGGTCCATGACATTTACTTTTTGAAGATAATTTCATTTAAATGGTGACCGCGGCTGCCTCTTAGGTGGTCCATTCGGAAAGTCCAATTTTGGGCAACTTTTTCGAGCATTTCGGCCGGAATAGCCCGAATTTCTTCGGAAATGTTGTCTTCCAAAGCTGGAATAGTTGCTGGCTTATTTCTGTAGACTTTAGACTTGACGTAGCCCCACAAAAAATAGTCTAAAGGCGTCAGATCGCATGATCTTGGTGGCCAACTTACCGGTCCATTTCTTGAGATGAATTGTTCTCCGAAGTTTTCCCTCAAAATGACCATAGAATCGCGAGCTGTGTGGCATGTAGCGCCATCTTGTTGAAACCACATGTCAACCAAGTTCAGTTCTTCCATTTTTGGCAACAAAAAGTTTGTTAGCATCGAACGATAGCGATCGCCATTCACCGTAACGTTGCGTCCAACAGCATCTTTGAAAAAATACGGTCCAATGATTCCACCAGCGTACAAACCACACCAAACAGTGCATTTTTCGGGATGCATGGGCAGTTCTTGAACGGCTTCTGGTTGCTCTTCACTCCAAATGCGGCAATTTTGCTTATTTACGTAGCCATTCAACCAGAAATGAACCGAACACTGATTTTGGTAATAAAATTCAATGATGAAATGAACCGAACACTGATTTTGGTAATAAAATTCAATGATTTGCAAGCGTTGCTCGTTAGTAAGTCTATTCATGATGAAATGTCAAAGCATACTGAGCATCTTTCTCTTTGACACCATGTCTGAAATCCCACGTGATCTGTCAAATACTAATGCATGAAAATCCTAACCTCAAAAGAATCACCCTTTATAAAAGAACATTTGTTATTACAAAGTAGGTTCTAAATCCTATTTTCCTTACGTTTCGTAAAGCCGGCAGAGAACTGAACTGGGTGACGCCGACGCAAACTGTATATTTGAGAGAAGCGCCGACAAAAGCTGCATGATATTAGAGAAATTTTCCCCATGACTGCCACCTACTGAAGCAGTTTTGCTTCACACTTTCGTCCTCTTGCCATTTTATTCTCTCTGGTTATCAACCGATCTTCCTCAAATTCTGTACATCCAAATATTTTATGAATCTCGAAAAACTTGCAAAATATCAGGCAAATCGGTTCAGATTTAGATATAGCTCCCATATATATCGTTCGCCCGATTTACACTCATTTGCCCACAGAGGCCAATTTTTTGCTCCGATTTAGTTGAAATTTTGCATAGGAAGTAGAATTAGCATTGTAACTATGCGTGCCAAATTTGGTTGAAATCGGTTCAGATTTGGATATATCTCCCATATATAGCTTTCGCCCGATTTACACTCATATGACCACAGAAGGCAATTTTTAACTCCGATTTAGTTGAAATTTTGCACAGGGAGTAGAATTAGCATTGTTGCTATGCGCGCCAAATTTAATTGACATCGGTTCAGATTTAGATATAGCTCCCATGTATATGTTTTTCTGATTTAAAAATGATTGAAAAATGGTCAAAATACCAACATCTTCCTTGTTAAATCGCTACTTCTTAGTCGAAAAGTTGTAAAAATGACTCTAATTTTCCTAAACTTCTAATACATATATGTCGAGCGATAAATCATAAATAAACTTTTGCGAAGTTTCCTTAAAATTGCTTCAGATTTAAATGTTTCCCATGTTTATACCATTCACCACTACTGTGGTACAGGGTATAATAACTTTGTGTATTTGTATGTAACGCCAAGAAATAGTGGTCATAGACCCATCTTTTAGTTTACCGATCGACCTAGAATTAAATTCTGAGTCGATTTAGCGATGTCCGTCTGTCTGTCTGTATATGTAATTTTGTGCACACAGTACAGCTCGCAATTTAAGTCCGGTTCAGATTTAGATATAGCTGCCATATATATTTAACCCCGATTTGGTCATAGTTAACGTGTTTCACAACCGATTTTCTTGAAATACCGTACATCCAAATATTTTATGAATCTCGAAAAACTTGCAAAATATCAGGCAAATCGGTTCAGATTTAGATATAGCTCCCATATATATCGTTCGCCCGATTTACACTCATTTGCCCACAGAGGCCAATTTTTTGCTCCGATTTAGTTGAAATTTTGCATAGGAAGTAGAATTAGCATTGTAACTATGCGTGCCAAATTTGGTTGAAATCGGTTCAGATTTGGATATATCTCCCATATATAGCTTTCGCCCGATTTACACTCATATGACCACAGAAGGCAATTTTTAACTCCGATTTAGTTGAAATTTTGCACAGGGAGTAGAATTAGCATTGTTGCTATGCGCGCCAAATTTAATTGACATCGGTTCAGATTTAGATATGGCTCCCATGTATATGTTTTTCTGATTTAAAAATGATTGAAAAATGGTCAAAATACCAACATCTTCCTTGTTAAATCGCTACTTCTTAGTCGAAAAGTTGTAAAAATGACTCTAATTTTCCTAAACTTCTAATACATATATGTCGAGCGATAAATCATAAATAAACTTTTGCGAAGTTTCCTTAAAATTGCTTCAGATTTAAATGTTTCCCATGTTAATACCATTCACCACTACTGTGGTACAGGGTATAATAACTTTGTGTATTTGTATGTAACGCCAAGAAATAGTGGTCATAGACCCATCTTTTAGTTTACCGATCGACCTAGAATTAAATTCTGAGTCGATTTAGCGATGTCCGTCTGTCTGTCTGTATATGTAATTTTGTGCACACAGTACAGCTCGCAATTTAAGTCCGGTTCAGATTTAGATATAGCTGCCATATATATTTAACCCCGATTTGGTCATAGTTAACGTGTTTCACAACCGATTTTCTTGAAATACCGTACATCCAAATATTTTATGAATCTCGATAATCTTGCAAAATATCAGCCAAATCGGTTCAGATTTAGATATAGCTCCCATATATATTGTTCTCCCGATTTACACTTATTTGCCCACAGAGGCCAATTTTTTTCTCCGATTTAGTTGAAATTTTGCATAGGGAGTAGAATTAGCATTGTAACTATGCGTGCCAAATTTGGTTGAAATCGGTTCAGATTTGGATATATCTCCCATATATAGCTTTCGCCCGATTTACACTCATATGACCACAGAAGGCAATTTTTAACTCCGATTTAGTTGAAATTTAGCACAGGGAGTAGAATTAGCATTGTTGCTATGTGCGCCAAATTTAATTGACATCGGTTCAGATTTAGATATAGCTCCCATGTATATGTTTTTCTGATTTAAAAATGATTGAAAAATGGTCAAAATACCAACATCTTCCTTGTTAAATCGCCACTTCTTAGTCGAAAAGTTGTAAAAATGACTCTAATTTTCCTAAACTTCTAATACATATATATCGAGCGATAAATCATAAATAAACTTTTGCGAAGTTTCCTTAAAATTGCTTCAGATTTAAATGTTTCCCATATTTATACCATTAACCACTACTGTGGTACAGGGTATAATAACTTTGTGTATTTGTATGTAACGCCAAGAAATAGTGGTCATAGACCCATCTTTTAGTTTACCGATCGACCTAGAATTAAATTCTGAGTCGATTTAGCGATGTCCGTCTGTCTGTCTGTATATGTAATTTTGTGCACACAGTACAGCTCGCAATTTAAGTCCGGTTCAGATTAAGATATAGCTGCCATATATATTTAACCCCGATTTGGTCATAGTTAACGTGTTTCACAACCGATTTTCTTGAAATACCGTACATCCAAATATTTTATGAATCTCGATAATCTTGCAAAATATCAGCCAAATCGGTTCAGATTTAGATATAGCCCCAATATATCTTTCGTCCGATTTAGACTCATATGACCACAGAGACCAAAGTTTACTACCGATCTTCGTGAAATTTTGCACAGAGGGTAGAATTGACATTCTACCAATGCTTGGTAAATTTGATTGAAATCGGTTCAAATTTAGATATAGCTCCCATATATATCTTTCGTCCGATTTGAACTTATATGGCCACAAAAGCCAGAGTTTTGCCGTGATTTGTTTCAACTTTTGTACAAGGGGTACGTTTAATAGTATGGTTAAGTGTCAAATTTTGTTAAAATCGGTTCAGATTTAGATATAGCTCAAATATATCTTTCGTCCGTTGGACTTATATGGTCTCAAATGCCAGAGTTTTGCCCTGACTTACTTCAAATTTTGCACAAATTTTTCGGTACTTTTAACGATACTATTGTATAAGCCAAATATGGCCAAAATCGATTCGGATTTAGATATAGCTCCCATATATATATTTCGTCCGATTTGAACTTAAATGGCCTCAAAATCCAGGGGTTTGCGTAATTTGCTTCAAATTTCGCACAAGGAGTACGTTTAGTAGTATCGGTAATTGTGCCAAATTTGGTTGAAATCGGTTCAGATTTAGATATGGCTCCCATATATATCTTCCGTCAGATTTGCAATCATATGACCAGGGGGGCCAAAGTTATACTCCCATTTACGTGAAATTCCGCATAGATAGCAGAATTATTATTCTAACTATACATGTCAAAGTTAATCAAAATCGGTTCAGATTATATATAGCTCCCATATATACGTACACCAGAGTTGGGGAAATATGGTGGACTGTTACACATTTTAGAACCATTTTCAATGGAAGTTTCCTACAATTAACTGGATAGCGTTAGTCGATTTAAATTTTAATTCTAAAGATTTTGTAGAAGTAAAAAATTGTCTCCTTTATATAGCTTCCAGCAAATGAAGTAGTTGAGATGGTAACACAAATTTTGGTCTGCATAGGGGTGAAGGGTATAATATAGTCAGCCCCGCCCGACTTTAGACTTTACTTACTTGTTTTGTTTTCATTTATTATAAATAAAATTATCAAACGCATAGGAGACAATTTACATAAAAATGAGTTTCCAACTCGCACTATACAACAATTAGTTAAATATGTAGAGGGGGTCAAACTAACTCGATTGGAGGACCCGAAAAAGTATATTTCAGTCACATACACCCTCAAAAAAAATCGCTTCTTTAACATATGTTCCAAACATATTTTGCAGGAAGCACATATATTATTGCATACTGCCGAAACATTAATATGTTTGTTTTATGTGAACATATTATATGTTTGGAAGCATTTTGAGCCAAAAATATTATATGCTTGGAAGAATTTTTCCCAAACACGATTGTGCTCATTCCCTAACATACTCGTAATTTTCACTTCCACGAAATTTTTTAGTTATTGGCACCTTTTTCTGTAATACAAATAATGTTGAAGAAATTATTCACTTTTATAAATTTTTTAAATTTTACCTTTCGCCTGCACGGAGAATCGAACCGAGGACCATACAGTTTGTAAGCCAACACACTATCCACTGGGCTACGTAGCTGTTATAGTCACCAGTAGATAATTATCGTTTTAAGTTACATTTATATAGCATAGTTTGCAGCGCCCACGAGCCCATGCAAACATAACATTATTTAACAGAAACATACATTTGTTTGCCACGTGGAGCAGTGGTTAGCATGTCTGCCTTGCATGCAAAGGGTCGTGGGTTCAATCCCTGCTCCGACCGAACATTTTTTTTGTTTTGTTTTTTTTTTTTTAATTTACACATTTATATTTATACTATATTATTTTTTTTTAAATGAAACTTCGAAATATGCATTATTAAAGATTTATATTCAGTAACAGTGCTTGATATAAACGAAATTGACTGATTTTTGGATAAAATATTATTTTTTATTGCAAAAATAACAATCTTGTAATAAAAAACTGTTTTTGTACAAAACTTTAAAATTTGGTAGGAATTCAATAACTAACAAAAGAAGAACGTGGAGTCGAGTATAAACATACATACATAATTTTATAATATAAACATAAATTTATTTAGGAGTGAACAGTTTTTTACTAGCATTTAACACCATCGCTCTAAAATTCCTTTTATTTTTCTTTAATAATTCATTTTAAAGAAAATAAACTTTTTAAATTGTTTTAGCTGTAAAACTCGAACTTAATGCCCGCTTTTATATTTGATGGTGTCCGTCAACTCCTCGTGTACTACTTTTTAATAAAGAAGAACTAAAGTTTGTTTTTTTACATTTTACTGTGTAATTTTTCACTCCTTTCCTCCTTATTTCATTTTACTGTCACTAAAGGGCACTATACTCTAAAAAGAGTATAGTGCCCTTTCGTTATTTTTATGAAGACCCCTGATTTCTTTTAACGAACCAAGAAAAAAATTGTGCCCATAATGCCAAAATGATAAACAAAACACATGTCCACACATACATAAAATGCTGCTCTCAAGGCGAAAACATAAGCTGTTTGTTTTTCAAATGTCTATTCTCTTGGTTCAGAATGTATGTTCTCTTTATTCAAATTAAATAATATTTAGACTTAAACATATCAAATTTTTGGCCTTATCATAAAACAGTTTTCCGAAACAACATACAAGCGGTTTCACAGAAATTGTTCTCTTTTGACTCTTTTGCTGTGTTATATTGATATCTTTCGTCAACTCTCCCGGTTTCCATCTCTATTTCTTTCTCTATACTCTCTCTGTTACTTTGAATAAAATATCACAACATATGTATGTTTAGTCGAAATTTGTAAATTTATATATGGTTGTATTCACACATATGATTTTTATGAAACATTCATACCCCAAACATAATATATTCTAACATATTAACATAGATGTCCCAAACATTTAGTGTTAGTTTAGGAACATTACATGTTTGCACTTAAATATATTGTGGTTTAAAATCGTGCCCGAAACACATTTTGTTTAAATCGGAACATATGAAAAACATATTTTTCTAACAGTGTAGATACCAGGCTTCACGGAGAGGCTTCAAAATTCAAATATATTTGACTTTATAGTAGGGCGAAATCTAAGTTAAAAAGGGAAGGAAAGTTGGATGTGGTTTATAAGATTAAATGTAGCGGCGACGAGTTGAACACATGTATTAAAAATTATGTTGGTAATGTTAAAATAAAAATGTGATATTTTTGTTATATATTTGTTTGGTATCTGGCCCTGATGACGATGCCAAATCGAAATATTGGCTTCAATAAAGTAAAACTCAAATAAAAAACGTCTGGAGTTTTTTCATCAATGGACTAAAACCAAAAATATAGTTAAACACAGGCCAACAATCCAAATTAAATAAATAAAATTAGTTTCAGTTAGCTTGATGACTTTGACATATCGTTGTTATTTAGTCTACATGTGGATTTAATTTTACGTTGTACGTATGTAATATAATATAATACAATATTTAATAATTGAATTCAGAATTATTTTATAACAATAACGATCGGCAAACGTGCAAAATTCATAAACGGAATTTTTTGCCTCGCGAAAGTGTAAAAAATCGTTTACTTTCAATACAAAATAATATGTTTCCCCTTTAAATATTGAGAACGAATTCGTTAAACGAAATAAATAGGTTCTTTTGTAAAAGTGTAATATTTCGGTGGAATATTTTCTGCCTTTACAGGAGTAAGAAAAATTTCTAAAGTTGAAACGAAGATTGTGTAAAAGCTAAAATTTACTCTATTAAACACTGTTGAAAAATAACGTTAATATAGTTATGGAAATGGCGAATCACTCAATGTAAATCTGGGCTTGGCCGCTCGCACCATATGAAAATCGAACATAGAGAGAAAAAGGCAACAAAATATTATAAAATTTCATAAAAACTTAGAGGGAAAAAGATAACGAAATACGGGAAATTGCATCAACTACATAAATTTATGTCGAAAATATCATGAATAACAAAAATTCACGTATAAACTTTTCAAAAAACAAAAAATTAATCTACACAAAATTATTTGAGAAAAACGGTAAATGTCAAATACATAATTCGCAAACAAAATAAGTTATAATTTGGAACACATTTTGCAAAACAAGGGAAAATATTTTTATCTCGATCTTCTTCACACCAAATTTACAAGAACAAAATTCTGTAATTTTCAACATCGCTTACGACACAACCGTCAAAAAAAAGAGAAAAGCAATTGTTTCCATGTGTGTTAAGAAAGTTAAGACATGCTCAAATACCATCTCTGACTCCTACCTTTCTATTTTTTTCCTAGCAAAAAATTTTAATTCGAACACTGCAGTAATACCCAAGATTTTTTGTGTGTTAAACCAAATGCTATCGAGTGATTTTATACAAGCTAAATTATTTTTTTAAATAATAAGTGATATTTAACTTCAGCTGAATATAAATCCTGAAATATATGGAAAATAAACATTTATTTGTACTGCTTTAATTAAAACATCGGGTTATAGAGTCGGGAAGTACAATCCGCGATTCGGCATAAAAACACAAAAGAAACAAATATACAATACCTAAAAACATCGGAATGTAAGTTATTTATTAAAACCATGAACTTCTAATTATCAATCTATAAATACTAATATCTTCAACAACAAATTTTATGATTGCATTTGTTAAATGTGCACTTTATACTTTCCTATAAGTAAAGCTATTCCACGAGAGATTACCGGTGAGTATTTTGATATTTTCTTACTACCATACACTCTTCTCTAAGTTCTCTACATATTATCACAAACTTACCCTCTAGGCACGAGAGTAACCAAATGCCACCAACATCTGGTTCCGAAATTAGCTTTTGGAAATGCCTTATTGAGCTGGCTCCATTTTATACTACAGGTAATTAGATTGGAACATATAACATTTTTCTTAAATAAAAACCATTGTCAGTCATATTCTGATAGTGATGGTGTGAGTACATATTATACGGAAGATCGTATATTCTTGCGCCAAAAATCAGTGTAAACAAAACGTTATTCTTGAAAGATACCAACAAACATCTCAGCGAAGAGAGAACATTAAAAGACATTTCTTTCTTAGCGTTGCGGCCACTGGGTGGTAACCCGCACCACCCAGAATGATTGGTGGTAATGTACAAAGCAGCAGCAGCGAAGACAAGTGGCAAGTTCCCCCTCCAAGAAGAACAACAAAGAGGACCCTCTCTTCGCCGAACGCATATGCTAATAAAGTTTCGTACAAAGAAAACAATCAAAATTCATTCTCACTACTTGATCACTCGAATGACGACCTCCCCCACTCATTATACCAAATGTTGGTGATAAAAGAAAAATGAGAAATAGTTTTTCTGGATTAATATTTAACGTAAATTATACTTACAAATCGCTCAAGTTTGGTCAAATAAGACAAAACCTATTGTAGGAATAACTATAACTGTGTTAAGTGTGGAGAGAGCCAGCCGACAAACGAGTGTGAGAAAACAGCGAGCACCCACGCACGATGCGCTAACAGCAAACAACATCACACTGCAAATTATAAGGGCTGCGAAGTGTACAAAAATATTATTCAAAAGAAAAGAATTGCTAGCAGACATGATCAAAATATAAGTAAGAATGTTCATAACCAAAATTTCGAACACTATACTCCAGTAATTCGTAATTTTAGCACAATCAATAATACAAACAATTCGAATAATTTGTCGTATGCCCAAGCAGCTAAAGCTAATCAGTTACAGTATCGCCCCACCGTGTTCTAATTTAATAATTATTATTAAGAATTATTGCAACATACACGAGTTTCCTGTTGTTTGCAACTTTATTTTGAATTATTCAGAAACATAAATTATTTACTTTTCCAAAGAAATATACATTGCAGACAAAAGTCTCCAATAGCAATTTATATTCCCACATTCACTCATTTTCGCTAATGAAACACGATACCAAGAATAAAGGTGCAAACAAAGGAAATGCTTAATAAACATATTATTGATAGACAAATAACTTTGTAATAGTTTTAAGTGAAGATATCAAGTCAGTCATATTTTAGATTCAATAAAATAAAGTTGAAAGTAGCAGAAGCTACAAAAAGAAAGAAAACAAGAAAGAATTTTTGTTTTTTTTTAAAGAACGGAGAACCCCAAACCTTTAACTGGCGACGAGGATGGGATACCGCAGAAAGGATCCTAATTAAATAATTAATTAATCATTTTAAATGTTTTAACGTTTTATAACGCGGTATCGGAAAAAAGTGTTTAAGTTATACAAAAATAAAAACTTTGTGAACATATTGTGAAAATTTTTTTCGTTGCGAAACTGTAAAAATAATAGTTATACTATTGAAGAATTGTTAACATTATAAATAACTAAAAATTAGTGAACAATAAATATTTGGTAAGATCCTGCAAAAATATTTTCTTTTTTTTTTTGAAAAAATAAAATAAACACACAGAAACAGGCTGTTATACAACACATTTTCCAAATCAGAATAAATAATTCCGTTAAGCCTTAAACAAATTAAATAAACATTCCAAACAATTTGTGGAAAACCCATTAAAAAAAAAATACAGCAAGAAAATCGTGTGAATTTTAAACAAAATAAATTAAAAATAAATACATGCCGAACCAACATAAACTTTTAATACATTCTGAATAAAACAAGAAATTCCATAAACTCCTGCAAGAACAAAAAGAAATAGAAAACAGCTTTAATGAACAACTGCTAGAATAGAAAATCTTGTGAATTCCATTAAAAAAAAGGAAACAAAAAAAAAGAATTCTTGTAAACAACAACCGTTCAAAAAAAAAGCAAGCAAATGAACCAAGAAAAGTGCCCCAATAGAAGAAAGTGAAGTGAATTCAGAAGAGGAAAGCCAAGTCTATCTAGAAGAAAGCCAAGTCAAACCCAAGAAGGAGGTCTATTTTACAACAACAAGAATAGCAGAACAAACCGACAACTGAATATATAAATTAAAAGTAAGCTAAACTATTTAATAGAATTATTCCATATATAATTATTATATACGTTAGATTATATTTTTATACATACATTCAAACAACTAATTTTATTAAAATAAAATAAAAATGGCCCTTCCAAATCAAATCCAATTAGATCCCATTAAATACCTTAATACAATCCCTCAGTATAATGGAAATCGGAATGACAACCAACTTTACTAGACTAATAGATAGGATATACCCGATGCTCAGGACATACGACGAATTATCACAATTATTATTTTCAGACATTATTAAAAGTAGGTTAACGGGTAGTGTTAAGGAAGTCATTGAAATAAATACTCAGGCCCAGTCGTGGACTGACATTAAAACTATTCTGGAAAATAATTTCGGGGAGAAGAAAAATTGCGAGGAATTATTTGACGAGCTAAGATCAGCAACATTCGAAACTAATACTATTGATTTTTATAATGATATAAAGCACAGACTTAGACGTCTGAACAATAAAACACTTCAGGTCCTTGGTGAAGGCGAAGCAGTAAATCAAGTAGCCCACAATAACCGGAGATCTGCTCTGCACATTTTTAGAAACAAAATGCCAGAACCGATGCGAACTGCACTAACATGTAGGAACCCCGAAACCCTGGAATCCGCAATGGACATATTATTTGCAAGTGGATACGCCTACATGGGAAAGGATGGTAGAATCGTGAAAAAGAACGAGAAAGGGAAAAGACCGAATAAGGACGAACATAATGGAAACAGAGACTCCTCTGGACACAAAACAAATCACGGAAAAAAATATAATAATAATAAAAACAATGATTATAATAATTACTACCGAGAAAATAACAATTATCGAGCAAACAATCATAATTACAATCAAAATCACAACCAGAACGGACAGAACTATAACCAGCCGCCCCAACAAGAGCCGATGGAAGTTAACAATGCACAAATTTTCCAACCAACTTCTTCAAAGTGCAATTGCAACAATCAACACTACGGACAGAATCAGCAATATAACGGATACAATAGACAAAACTACAACCAACCTCTACACCCTCAAAAAAAATCGCCTCTTTAACATATGTTCCAAACATATTTTGCAGGAAGCACATATATTATTGGATACTGCCGAAACATTAACATATTTGTTTTATGTGAACATATTATATGTTTGGAAGCATTTTGAGCCCAAAAATATTATATGCTTGGAAGAATTTTTCCCAAAGACGATTGTGCTCATTCCCTAACATACTCGTAATTCTCACTTCTAGGAAATATTTTAGTTCTTGGCACCTTTTTCTGTAATACAAATAATGTTGAAGAAATTATTCACTTTTATAAATTATTTAAATTTTACCTTTCGCCTGCACGGAGAATCGAACCGAGGACCATACAGTTTGTAAGCCGACACACTATCCACTGGGCTACGTAGCTGTTATAGTCACCAGCAGATAAATATCGTTATAAGTTACATTTATATAGCATAGTTTGCAGCGCCCACGAGCCCATGCAAACATAATATTATTTAACAGAAACATACATTTGTTTGCCACGTGGAGCAGTGGTTAGCATGTCTGCCTTGCATGCAAAGGGTCGTGGGTTCAATCCCTGCTCCGACCGAACACCATTGGTTTTTTTTTTTAATTTACGCATTTATATTTATACTATATTAAATTTTTATAATGAAACTTCGAAATGTGGGTTATTAAAGATTTATAGTCAGTAACAGTGCTTGATATAAACGAAATTGACTGATTTTTGGATAACATATTATTTTTTTATTGCAAAATAACAATTTTGTAACAAAAACCTGTTTTTGGTACAAAACTTTAAAATTTGGAAGGAATTCAAAAACTCTAACAAAAGAAGAATGTGGAGTCGAGTATAAACATACATAAATAATTTTATAATATAAACATAAACTTATTTAGGCGTGAACAGTTTTTTACTAGTATTTAACACCATCGCTCTAAAATGCCTTTTATTTTTCTTTAATAATTCATTTTAAAGAAAATAAACTTTTTAAATTGTTTTAGCTGCAAAACTCGAATTTAATGCTCGTTTTTATATTTGAAGGTGTCCGTCAACTCCTCGTGGACTACTTATTAATAAAGAGGAACTAAACTTTGTTTTTATACATTTTACTGTGTAATTTTTCACTCTTTCCTCCTTATTTCATTTTACTATTCTAACTGTAAAAAGAGTATAGTGCCCTCTCGTTATTTTTATGAAGACCCCTGATTCCTTTTAACGAACCAAGAAAAAATTGTGCCCATAATGCCAAAATGATAAACAAAACACATGTTCACACATACATAAAATGCTGCTCTCACGGCGAAAACACATGCTTTTTTTTAATGTCTATTCTCTTGGTTCCGAATGTCTATTCTCTTTATTTAAATTAAATAATATTTAGACTTAAGCATATCAAATTTTTGGCGTTATCATAAACCAGTTTTCCGAAACAACATTCAAGCGGTTTCATAGAAATTGTTCTCTTTTGATTCTTTCGCTGTGTTATGTTGATATCTTTTGTTATACATGTTTGCATTCACACATATGATTTTTATGAAACATTCATGTCCCAAACATAATATATTCTAACATATTAACATAGATGTCCCAAACATTTAGTGTTAGTTTAGGAACATTACATGTTTGCACTTAAATATATTGTGTTTTAAAATTGTGCCTGAAACACAAAGCTAGGACGTTTAAAATTCATTATTGATACAGGAGCAACGCACTCCATAATCAATACTGGAATTTGTGATCCTAGATGGAAAATTCCCTGCGATGTGGCAAAATTAAAGACTTTACAACACACAATTACAATTTCGGAAAAAGTAGCAGTACCAGTTTTTAAAGAATTCGGTACTATTACAGATAAAAAATTAGAATTTTTAGTTTGCCAATTTCACAACCAATACGATGGTATAATTGGTAATAATATATTAAGAAATATGAATGCAATGATAAATATGAAAAACAATGTATTAAAAATTGAAGAAACTGAAATTCCTATACGATATACCAACGATGATATTGAATATTATTTCGAAGAAAAGGGATTACCTGAAATCATGTTACCAGTAGAACAGGAAAAGGGTCTAATATCCCCACAACCATCTTAAGCGATGGGTTATTATATCAAGCACTGTTACTGACACAAACCATCTTAAGGCCAGTACTATGTTCATTCTTGCGAAAAATTTTTATGGAAACCATTATTTCGCACATAGAAAGCGGCGTTTTTTTAGGTAGCTTGGAGCGCTATTTTACAGGGAGATATATTGGATTAAGTTGGTGGTTGTTGCTTGTTTTTACAAAATAACATTTTATTTTTCCTTGGGCAATTGATCTGCTATTCCTTTTATCCGTTGTATAGTTTCGGAACAAAAATATGGTCCGTGTTTGATTTATAAACCCGCGCAAATAGTTTTTAATAAATAAATTATTTCTTAATTCACATTGCAAATGGCGTCGTGCTATAAACGTCAATTTTTCAACACGAAAAAACAAAGTATCACAAATAGAAAAAATTTCGCAAATTTTTCGCATTTTTTGGTTTTGTATGGAGTTTCAACGCGAAAACCGAACAGAGTACCGGCCTTTAAGCGATAAGAATATCGAAATTATGGAAGGTGTATATGAAGCCAAAAATTATAAAATTAATGCTCTAATTAAAGTAAATGGAAATTTACCACAAAGAGTTATGCTAGAAACACAAGGAACAGATGAAGTAACATCTGAAAATTTTTATACATTTGATTTTGATGAAAAACTTGAAAAACCTATAACGGAACTAATTAGGTTAGATCACTTAAACGAAGAAGAGCACAAGAAACTTATACCAATTATTAACAAATATAAAGACATATTCTATACTGAAGATAGTGATCTTACTTTTACTAATGCAATCAAGCATGAAATAAGGACAGTTAATAATATAACTATTGCAGCAAAAACATAGAGATATCCTTATATACATAAAGAAGAAGTCAAAAAACAAATAAAAGAAATGTTAGATAAAAAAATAATAAGACCTAGTCATTCGCCTTATTCAGCACCAGTCTGGATAGTCCCAAAAAGGATGGATGCTAGTGGTAAAACTAAATGGAGACTTGTCGTAGATTATAGAAAAATCAATGAGATAACCATAGATGACAAATATCCAATCCCAAACATTGATGAAATCCTAGAAAAATTAGGACGCTGTCAGTACTTTACAACACTCGATTTGGCGAAAGGATTCCACCAAATCGAAATCCACGAAAAGGATATTCCAAAGACTGCATTTAATATGGAAGGCGGTCATTACGAATTTCTTCGTATGCCATTCGGACTGAAAACAGCTTCGGCCACTTTCCAGCGTTTAATGAATAATGTCTTGGGCGATTTACGGCCATTTTCATGTAGCTCCGTTAGGCTTTAACTGCCAGTTAACAGAAAGAAAATTGCAAATATCTTCTATCCGGTTAATTTTTACTGAAGAATTTTCAGCAGTTAAGTTCCTAACTGGCATATGAAATATATAAGCAAGATGACAGATATGTCCAGGGTAAGGTATAAAAGTTCGTTAGCTAACGTAGCACTAACGGAGCTTCATGAAAATGGGGGTTAATCAATAAAATTTGTTTAGTTTACTTAGACGATATAATTATATTCTCGACCTCTCTCCAAGAACACATAGAATCAATTATAAAAGTATTTCGCAGACTTAAAGAAGTCAATTTGAAAGTTCAGTTAGATAAAAGCGAATTCATGAAAAGGGAGACAAACTTTCTTGGACACGTAGTATCCGAAGAAGGTATCAGACCAAATCCTGATAAAATAATATGCGTACAAAAATTCCTTTTGCCAAAGACTCAAAAAGAAATAAAACAATTTCTTGGATTATCCGGTTATTACCGCAAGTTCATGAAAGATTATTCTAACATAGCCAAGCCAATGACTAGATATCTCAAAAAGGACTCCGTTATCGACGTTGAGAATATAGAATATAAAGAAGCATTTGAATCTCTTAAAAGACTTCTTACAAACCCTAACACACTACTACAATACTATTGAAATTATTGAGAACAATATTAATTCATTACATGGTTCAATATCAGATTTAATGCCGTTGCTTGATACAACGCTAAATAATTTTAATCTTTTGAAAATAAAATTAGACAATCTGTCACCAAATTTTAGAATCAGACTAGGGTTAATAAATGGATTAGGTAAAGGACTAAAATAAATAACAGGAAATAAGGACAGTGATGACGAACAGGAAATCAGATCATTTCTTAAAAACCTAACAACGATTACTGATACTAACTCAATTGAAATAGGAAATATAACGCGTATAAGTAAAATACTTTCACTAGAAGACGAAGTAACTTTCCTAAGACATATTTTCCAGATTGATAATGACATAAATTTACTGAAGAATCATATTGATGACAGATTTATTAGATGAACAAGAAATTGAAATAGTAAATGACTTTGGAAAATATACTAAGACAAAAGTTTCCGTTTCCTTTGAAAAAAACCAAATAATCATTATATTTCCATTCCCCAATTTTTCAATATATCCTTTACACAAATAATTTTTGAACCAAACCCCTTTAAAATGAATAAATCTTTATTTTTAAGAGAAAACAAAATCTTAGTTGATGAAAATCAAAATATATATTTACCAAATATATCTAGTTTATATAAGAATCCAAAAAATATTAATGATCAATGTATTTTAAGTATTTCAAAAAATGAAACAGCAACACTTAAAGAAAATAAAAACACTGAAATAAAAGAAATTAAAGAAGGGGTAATCATCTTTAAAAACTTCTATAGTAACTTTACAACCAATTGTATTTATGATAGAAACAATTCAAATATAAGTCACAATTTTTCAATCAAATTTGAAAATTGTAAAATCAATGTTGGAAATTTAACGTTCGAAAATGAAAAATTAGTCGTAAAAGAAAAAGTAATTGAAACTTCCCTTTTAAATGAAATAAAAGAAAACAAAACAATACCTGAAATTGATTTAGAAGATTTATATATAAAACAAATTAAATATGAAGACAATTTTACAGACCTAAATAAAAAACAAGAGATCAACAAAATCATTAACATAACTATAAATAGCACTACAATCTCAATAATAATTATATTAGTAATTGTCGTACCTTTATTTTGTAAAAGACATGCAACAATTCTTCATATTTCGTCGGAGCCTCAATCTAACGGAAGGGGAGTTACAGTATCGCCCCACCGTGTTCTAATTTAATAATTATTATTAAGAATTATTGCAACATACACGAGTTTCCTGTTGTTTGCAACTTTATTTTGAATTATTCAGAAACATAAATTATTTACTTTTCCAAAGAAATATACATTGCAGACAAAAGTCTCCAATAGCAATTTTTATTCCCACATTCACTAATTTTCGCTAACGAAACACGATACCAAGAATAAAGGTGCAAACAAAGGAAATGCTTAATAAACATATTATTGATAGACAAATAACTTTGTAATAGTTTTAAGTGAAGATATCAAGTCAGTCATATTTTTGATTCAATAAAATAAAGTTGAAAGTAGCAGAAGCTACAAAAAGAAAGAAAACAAGAAAGAATTTTTGTTTTTTTTTTTAAAGAACGGAGAACCCCAAACCTTTAACTCTAATCCAGACAATACTATTTTAAAAAATATTGAAATTCTTATTCAGAAGCAAACAGAAATGACAAATACACCATTGAATCTCATGCAAATTATTTTGAAAAAATTATGCAATTAAGTCTGCGTATAGCTATATGGAATGCAAAATGGCATGACGAACCATATAACAGAAATAGAGCTCTTTCTAAAATCGAATTTTATTGATATACTTTTAATCTCTGAGACACACTTCACTTCAAAAAGCTTCTTTAAAATAAATGGATTTGATCTAATTTGTTCTAATCACCCAGATAATAGCGCTCATGCTGGATCAGCCATACTAATAAAATCGTCTATTAAATACAAAGTTTTAGATCCAATACAGTACGTTTTCCTTCAAGCCACAAATATCAGTGAGAACAGCAGTGAGGGAGAAATAGTGTTTTCATCTATTTATTTTCCTCCAAGATACAACATAGTTTGTCAAGAATACGAAGACTTTTTTAGGAAATTAGGTGGCCGGCTTTGTCGGTAGCGATTTTAATGCCAAGCACCCATGGTGGGGTTCTAGGCTAATAAATCCAAAGGGGAGGGAATTATACAAATGTATAACGAAAAATAACCTGACAACATTGTCCACAGGGTTCCCCACTTATTGGCCTAGTGATCCTCAAAAAATTCCAGACCTGTTGGATTTTGTTGTTTATAAAGGGATTGATTCATAACAATAAGCTTGAGATTATCGGAAGTAATGATTTAAGCTCTGATCATACCCCAATATTGGTTAATCTAAATACACACTTTGAATTAAAATCAGGCAGATGCAATATACTGAGAAGAAACTCACACATCCCAACATTTCAAAAATACTTAGACGACAACTTAGAACTAAACATTCGGCTTAAAACTGGCACGGGACTTGACGAAGCAGTTGAAAGTTTTACAAACCTCATCCACACTGCTGGCAACAGAAATCAACATCTTGTTCGTGAAAAAAGAAGATTAAGGAAAAAATGGCAAAACAGTAGATGTATGTATGATAAGCGATTGTTTAACAAAGTTTCTAAAGATTTAACACAGCTGCTTTCTGAGTTTAAAAACAGAAAAACAGCAGAATTTCTCAATGAAATTAATTACTCTACATACAATGAATATTAGTTATGGATGGCAACGAAATATCTGAAACGACCAGCAAGAAGGAAAACAGTAATAAAAACCACAAACGGACCTTGGTGCAGAAATTATGAAAAAAACTGCGGAAATATTTGCAGAGCATCTAAGATATATATTACCTTTAATAGTGATGAAGACAGAGAAGAATTAAATAAATTTTTAGATTGTCCACTTCAAATGAGTCTCCCAATTCGTTCTATCTCTCCAAACGAGGTGAAAGAGGAAATAAAGGCTTTAAATAATAAAAAATCTGCGGGTTATGATCAAATAGATGCACTAACAATTAAGAAATTATCTAAAAAATGTGTAATTTTCTTAACAATTATTTATAATTCTATACTACGCCTTAATCACTTTCCTTCGCAATGGAAATGTGCGGAAATAATCGTGATTCGTAAGCCAAACAAGTCTGAGAACGTTGCCTCTTCTTATAGGGCCATTAGTCTTTTGGTGATATTCTCCAAAATATTACTGAGACGACTGTTACCAATTTTAGAAAAGCGAACATAATTCCAGAGCACCAATTCGGTTTTAGATCGGGACATGGAACCCCTGAGCAGGTTCATAGAGTAGTAAACCATATAATCGAAGCTCTAGAGAATAAAAAATACTGTTCTGCAACGTTTCTCGACATCCAACAAGCATTTGACAGGGTTTGGCATAACGGCCTGTTATACAAGATAAAAAAGTTTTTGCCAGCTCCATACTATCTCTTCTTCAGGAGCTACTTATCGGAAAGGCTATTTTACGTTAAAGAGGACGAGCATTGGTCAAATTTGTATTATATTAATGCTGGCATTCCCCAAGGAAGTGTTTTGGGACCAATTCTCTATACGATCTTTACATCAGATATGCCCATATCAATTAATACAACAATAGCCACATATGCTGATGATACTACGATTCTAGCATCAAACAAGATTGCCTCTGAAGCATCATTACATTTGCAGACACACCTTAACCATCTTGAAAATTGGCTTAAAAAATGGAATATAGAGGTGAATGCCACAAAATCTCAACATATAAAATTTGCCTTGAAACGAGGAAATTGTCCTCCTGTTACTATCAACTCTGCCGTTATTCCAAATACCTCTGCAGTAAAATACCTTGGCATGGTGCTAGACCGCAGATTTACATGGAAAGACCATATACGTGCTAAACGACGGCAATTAAAAATCAAAACTAGAAAAATGTACTGGCTCTTGGGGCCCAAATCTAAACTAAATATTAACAAAGCTATACTTAAGCCAGTTTGGTCCTATGGTATATAAATTTGGGCACGGCCAAAAAATCAAATGTCGACATTATTGAAAGATACCAGTCTAAAACTCTCCGTCTTGTAACTAATGCTCCTTGGTATATCCACACATGTTAGCATGCCCGCCTTGCATACACAAGGTCGTGGGTTCGATTCCTGCTTCGACCGAACACCAAAAAGTTTTTCTGCGGTGGATTATTTCACCTCAGTAATACTGATGACATTTCAGAGTGTTTCAAAGCTTCTCTAAGTGGTTTCACTACAATGTGGAACGCCGTTCGGACTCGGCTATAAAAAGGAGGTCCCTTGTAATTAAGCTTAACATGGAATCGGGCAGCACTCAGTGATAAGAGAGAGGTTCACCACTGTGGTATCACAATGGACTAAATAGTCTAAGTGAGCCTGATATATCGGGCTGCCATCTAACCTAACTCCCGTGGCTACAGAGTATAAGCACACACTCATACATATGCGAGTTGACTGGAGAAGTACGCACAGTACTACAACTCCATGGATTCATCGGAGACCACACTGTACACGAAAAATATATATCACGAAATTACAAATTGAGCCATCCAATATTATTTATGCCGAATATCGAATTTGTAAAACGAATCAATACGATTAATGTATGAACTGACAACACGTTGGGATTAAAATCTAGACATTTTGAAACGTTAAATAATCTCTTATATGAAATTTGTACTAACCTTCACTAACATATATTTAAAAATTTATTATTCACACTATATACTTGCCACAAATTTTAATATTTGTTTTACTTAATTCTCATTAATGATTTGTTACAACGCACTATGGGGCAAATTACCAGATTCTGCGGCAAAAACTCAGTTTTTTGTAGTGGAAATTGTAAAAACTGATAATGTAAATCTGTTACAGTCATCTCAGAAGCCCAAAATACAAAATATGAGAACAATCTGGCAGAGTTGGCACTTCTTAGTTTATTTAAATTTTGATACGTTAGTTAAAAAACACATTATAGAAAATTGGACGTACAAAAGCAAATTCACGTTGTGTAATATGGAAAGTATTACTAAAGATACGTAGAATAATATTAAATACTCGTATATTAAAAATTCATATGTGTTTGTGTAAAAAGCATTGTGTTGTGTTAAAGTGATAAGTTTTTTCTTGTAATTTTAATGTAATATTTGTATTTCGTGGAATAGTACTTTCTGTATTCACGGAGGTATTGGTAATATTGTGCAGCGTACGGTTTGCGATGAAAAAAATTCAATATATTAAAAACATTTAGTGTTTTCAAAAATAGCCAATTTTCAACTCGTAAATTTTAACTGCAATAGGATCGGAATCCCTTTGGTATCGTAAACTAGATATTTTCCAAATTTTCGGGAAATGCAAAGTATGCTTGTATGGCATCAATAATTAAGAAAACTTGTAATATTTGCGCTCAAGTCAAACAAAAATGGAAGAAACACAAATAGCAGATCCGTTTTGTGTACCCATTGGATGCTTACGGGAAATGAAATTAAAATTATAACAAAAACCTACTTGATCATACAAAGAAGGACTCTAGGATACATAAGATAACGGATGTTTCAAATCAAGGTGAAAATTTGGCCTATATATATGAAAGCTATATCTAAATCTGAAACGATTTCCACAAAATTTGGCATGTATAGTGGGAGTGTTAATTCTACTTCCTATTTCACGTAAATAGGAGTAAAACTTTGTCCTCAGTGGACACATTTGTCTAAATCGGGCGAAGGATATATATCTAAATCTGAACCGATTTCAACCAAATTAAGCACACTTCAAACTACTACAAATTGTACTCTTTGTGCAAAATTTGATTCAAATCAGGGTGAAACTGTGGTTTCTTGGGCCTTATAAGTGTATATCGGGCGAAAGATATATATGGGAGCTATACCTAAATCTGAACTGATTTCTTCCAAAATCAACAGGGTTCTATTATGACCCAATATACATACATGTGCGTCAGTGGGCGGATCGATCTGAAAATTTGTATGAGCTCTTCTGACGTTATATACAGCATTTGTTTCAATTTTGAAACCTACACGGATGAAAAAGACTGTTCTTCATATTTTTGGCTATAAACATTATATGTTTGTAACACAAATTTTTAAACACAATATTTTTGAGTACAAGCATATAATGTTCATAAACTAGCATAACATGTTTGGGACATATATGTTAATATGTTAGAACATATTATGTTTGGGACATAAAATGTTTGTAAATATAATATGCTTGGATGCAAACATATATTAATTTAGAAATAGCCTATAAACATATATGCGTTTAGTAGCTTGGAGCGCTATTTAACAGGGAGCGATATTGAATTAAGTTTGTGGTTGTTGCTTGTTATTACAAAATTAACATTTTATTTTTCCTTGGGCAATTGATCAGCTACTTCTTTGATCCTTACAAACTGTGTGGTCCGCTGTTCGAATCCCCGTCCGGCAAAAGGTAAAATTAAAATAAAAAAATCACAAAATTGAATAATTTCTTCTACAATGTTTGTATTACAGAAAACGGTGCTAAGAACTAAAAAATCTCGTGGAAGTGAGAAAGATGTGGGGGAATATACAATTGGGCAGAAACAAAATTTTGAGCATTCAGGTCGAAAACCTATGTTGTTAGCACCTACATTACCTGTTTATTTTCATAATTCATTATGATTGTAAATATATACATAAATAAATAAAATTTTGAGCACAATATTGTTTGGGAGAATTTTTGTAAGCATATAATATTTTTGGGTACAAAATGCTTCCAAACATATTATATGGTCACATAATAACATATTGTTTTTTGGAAGACAACATTATTGAATTTGGATGCAAAAATACTAAATGTTTGGAACTTAGACTACCCAAACATATATTGTTTAGACCAATATGCTTTCAAACATATTATATATTGTATGGTAGAGATCAAACATATAAATTCTTGGGCAATACCCAAAAATGTATATTCTTGAAGCAAACTATGTTTGGGAGTATATGTTACAGAAGCGATTTTTTGTGAGGGTGTATAAGAACATTTTTGTAATTTTTCCTCCGAAATCGGTAATTTGCCCCATAGCGCACGGAAAATTAAAGTTCTTTGATTTGGATGAATCCCGAAATCTTCAAATGATTTACTTTGTCAATTTTTCGAATCGTAAGAGTGAATGTGATGTATCGCTATATATTTTGTAACCCAATGGGATTTTTTTTGCGAACATTTTCAATTTAAATTATATATGGGGAGAATGTTTAACCAAATTTTCGTACAAGGATTTACAATTAATTCTGTGAAAGCAACCGCTCTGCTCACCATAAAGATTTACAATCAACCTAAGACTACAGTGTTCGCCTGAGCTATAGACTCCACAAGAAACGAAGGAAAATAGGTTTGCAATTAACCTAATAGCCATACCATTCCAGCAATTTATGCAATTTTCTGAGCTTCTTTTCTAAGAAAGTTTTTCAATTAACCTTGAAACGTAATTTTCAAACAAAATTATATACTACTATTGTACTTTTGTACAGGGTAAAAAGAAGCTCAAGTTTGTTTTTCGGCCGGAAAAGACAAATAAATTGGATTTTGGGTTTATATCCCGGGGTTTTAATTATTTTCTTTCATTCCACTTCGGAACGTAAGAACATTTTCCAAGTTAACGTAGGAAATCGTTTAATTATGTCAGATCCACCAGCGCATATCGATAATGCTCCGAGTGGGTCTAAACGTAAATCTCATACAAATTTGGACAGATCCACCAGTATTTCTGTCTCTACACCGAGAGAAAAAGCGTTCGTCACATTGACGATTCAGTTTCATCAATGCATTTTCGAATATGCGATGAAAAGTTTCGTCCAAGTGAGTATTTCGGTAGTCTACGTGACGAAAGCAATCATCAAAGTTAATTTTTGTTCTTTTCGCAGTTCGTCACATTGACGATCTACACCCTCAAAAAAAAAAATCGCTTCTGTAACATATACTCCCAAACATATTTTGCTTCAAGCATAAAAATTTTTGGGTATTGCCCAAACATTTATATGTTTGATTTCTTCCAATATATAATATGTTTGAAAGCATATTGGTCTAAACAATATAATATGTTTGGGTAGTTTAAGTTCCAAACATTTTGTATTTTTCCATCCAAATTCAATAATGCTGTCTTCCAAAAATCTATATGTTATTATGTGAACATATAATATGTTTGGAGGTATTTTGGACCCAAAAATATTATATGCTGAGAAGAATTTTCTCCCAAAGAATATTGTGCTCAACATTATTTTCTGCCTAATTGTATATTCCCTCACATTTTTCTCACTTCCACGAGTTTTTAGCACCTTTTTCTGTAATAAAACATTTTAGAAGAAATTATTATATTTTATATTTTTTTATTTAATTTTACCTTTTGCCGGACGGGGATTCGAACAGCGGACCACACAGTTTGTAAGCCAGCACACTAACCACTGGCCTACGTAGCTGTTATGGTCATCAAGAGATAATTATCGTTATAAGTTATATTTATATAGCATAGCTTGCGGCGCCCACGAGCCGATGCAAACATAACATTTTTAAACATACATTTGTTGGCAGCGTGGAGCAGTGGTTGGTCGTCCGCCTTGCGTGACAGGGGACCTGGGTTCGATCCCTGCTTCGACCAACACCATTTTTTTTTAATATATTTTTAACATATATTCCAGATACGTTCGGAAGTTCCCGAAAAGGTGCACCCTCAAAAAAAATCGCTTCTTTAACATATGTTCCAAACATATTTTGCAGGAAGCATATATATTATTGGATACTGCCGAAACATTAATATGTTTGTTTTATGTGAACATATTATATGTTTGGAAGCATTTTGAGCCCAAAAATATTATATGCTTGGAAGAATTTTTCCCAAAGACGATTGTGCTCATTGCCTAACATACTCGTAATTTTCACTTCCACGAAATATTTTAGTTCTTGGCACCTTTTTCTGTAATACAAATAATGTTGAAGAAATTATTCACTTTTATAAATTTTTTAAATTTTACCTTTTGCCTGCACGGAGAATCGAACCGAGGACCATACAGTTTGTAAGCCAACACACTATCCACTGGACTACGTAGCTGTTATAGTTACCAGTAGATAATTATCGTTATAAGTTACATTTATATAGCATAGTTTGCAGCGCCCAAGAGCCCATGCTAACATAACATTATTTAACAGAAACATACATTTGTTTGCCACGTGGAGCAGTGGTTAGCATGTCTGCCTTGCATGCAAAGGGTCGTGGGTTCAATC
Organism: Haematobia irritans; assembly: GCF_050003625.1. Taxonomy (NCBI): domain Eukaryota; kingdom Metazoa; phylum Arthropoda; class Insecta; order Diptera; family Muscidae; genus Haematobia; species Haematobia irritans. The sequence goes on along the minus strand of NC_134401.1, from coordinate 73,058,359 downwards.
CCTGCTCCGTCCGAACACTTTTTTTTTATTTACACATTTATATTTATACTATATTAAATTTTTATAATGAAACTTCGAAATGTGGGTTATTAAAGATTTATAGTCAGTAACAGTGCTTGATATAAACGAAATTGACTGATTTTTGGATAAAATATTATTTTTTTATTGCAAAAATAACAACTTTGTAACAAAAAACTGTTTTTGGTACAAAACTTTAAAATTTGGAAGGAATTAAAAAAACTCTAACAAAAGAAGAACGTGGAGTCGAGTATAAACATACATAAATAATTTTATAATATAAACGTAAACTTATTTAGGCGTGAACAGTTTTTTACTAGTATTTAACACCATCGCTCTAAAATTCCTTTTATTTTTCTTTAATAATTCATTTTAAAGAAAATAAACTTTTTAAATTGTTTTAGCTGCAAAACTCGAACTTAATGCCCGTCATCTCCTCGTGGACTACTTATTAATAAAGAGGAACTAAACTTTGTTTTTATACATTTTACTGGGTCATTTTTTACTATTTCCTCCATATTTCATTTTACTGTCCCAACTCTAAAAAGAGTATAGTGCCCTTTCGTTATTTTTATGAAGACCCCTGATTTCTTTTAACGAACCAAGAAAAAAATTGTGCCCATAATGCCAAAATGATAAACAAAACACATGTCCACACATACATAAAATGCTGCTCTCAAGGCGAAAAAATATGCTGTTTGTTTTTCAAAAGTCTATTCTCTTTGTTCCGAATGTCTATTCTCTTTATTCAAATTAAATAATATTTATGGCCTTATCATAAAACAGTTTTCCGAAACAACATACAAGCGGTTTCACAGAAATTGCTCTCATTTCATTCTCTCGCTGTGTTATGTTGATATCTTTTTATTCAACCCTCCCGGTTTCCATCTCTATTTCTTTCTCTATACTAACTCTTTCTCTCTGTCGCTCTCTGAATAAAGTATCACAACATATATATGTTTACTCGAAATTTGTAAATTTATATATGTTTACATTCACGCATATTATTTTTATGAAACATTCATGCCCCAAACATAATATATTCTAACATATTAACATATGTGTCCCAAACATTTTGTGTTAGTTTAGGAACATTACATGTTTGCACTTAAATATATTGTGTTTTAAAATTGTGCCCGAAACACATTTTGTTTATATCGGAACATATGAAAAACATATTTTTCTAACAGTGTGTTCAGCATTACATACTATTATATTAAATTTTTACTACGAAATTGTAAAGTGTGTTTTATAAAAGACTTAAAGTCAGAAAAGAAAAGTGCTTGATATAAACGAAATGGACTGAGTTCAAATCAAATATTTTTTGTATTGCAACAATAAAAATTGTGTAACAAATAAAGGTTTTTGTATACAAGTTTAAACTTTTCGAAGAAATTCAAATTACAAAAGAAGAACGTGAAGTCGAGTATATATAAATATTTTTCCATCGAATCCTAAGTTTAACGATAACCATTCAAAAACACATTATATTTAAATTCTAAACAGTAATTTTAAAACAGCACATACATTTATTTTGGTGTGAACAATTGTTTGCTAGCATGTAGGTTAGGTTAGGTTATGTGGCAGCCCGATGTATCAGGCTCACTTAGACTATTCAGTCCATTGCGATACCACAGTGGTGAACTTCTCTCGTATCACTGAGTGCTGCCCCATTCCATGTTAAGCTCAATGACAAGGGTCCTTCTTTTTATAGTTGCTAGCATGTAACACCATTAATTTAGAAATACAAATAAATATATAAATTTTTATTAACGAATAATTTGTACTTAATTTAATTCTTAAGGCCGGTATAAATTGGCATTATCACGTTAAAATGGCCATGTTTACTCTATTACTTTTCTTTAATAATTTATTTTAAAGAAAATAAACTTATTCAATTGTTGCTTTGGATCATTCCCCACCATGTTATAGCACAATTTTCCGAAAAAAGTTATAATGTTTTTCTAGTAAAATTAACTAATCTTTGTTTTTATAGATCTTACTGTTTAATTTCTCACTGTTTCGCCCTGTTTTCATTTTACTTTCACAACTCTAAAAAGAGTGCACTGAAAAAATATTGTCGTGAGGCCAAAGAGTTCATGCCTTTAAAATAAGAATACAACTTTTGCTTAGCTTAGAAGACGCATTTCTCTAATATAAAGTTTTTTCCATGTTCAAAGGTCGATATTTCAATGAAGTCGTGTTGTCGTTATAATTAAGTGATTTGACTTAAAAATGGGTATCATAACATGAAAGAACAAATTTTTGGACTAAGGTCAACTTGACTTTTATAATTCAGAAAAATTCTTCCAAATTAATGAAACTGTCTTTAAATTTGTTGCATTTTTGCATCTTGACTACAAGGCAAAAATCTATCTATTTCTAAATGAATATATGTTTGAATCCAAGCATATTATGTTTACAAACATTTTATGTCCCAAACATAATATGTTATAACATATTAACATATATGTCCCAAACATATTATGCTAGTTTATGAACATTATATGTTTGCACTCAAAATATTGTGTTTAAAAATTTGAGTTCCAAACATATAATGTTTATACCCAAACATATGAAAAACAGTCTTTTTCGTCCGTGTAGTTTCGTCAATGAGACGAAATTATTTTCTTCCCGATTCAGGGAAAGTTAACCAAAATTAACTTTTGATTTAAATTATTTTCGTTTATTTGAAGTCCCATTATATGAATTCCACATTTTAATATAAGTTGGACAAAAGTTTTAAGTGTTTTATTTTCATGATGTATCGAAGATGCTAGTTTTCGTCAATGCGATGAAAGAATCTTCAAGTTGATGAAACACACTTTTATCTGAAATATGTGTCGAAAAAATCTCAAATACTAAATAAAACGGTATATAGTATATGGATTATTGTAATTTACATTTTTCCATTAGTACTAAAGTGAAACACCTAAAAGTCGAATCAATCGTCAATGTGACGAAATAGTGTTCAATGCGATGATAAAATTCATACGTTCTGTAGATGTGCATTTATTTCTCTACCTAAAAAAAACACACACACAGCCAAATTCGCTTGCTACGTTTCTTTTTTCAAATAACTGTACACAGCTTTTATTAATGAGAGCAAAGTTAGTTTTTTTTGGGGGTATTTCATGCTCTCTCCACATTTAACTTAACTCAAACGAGAATTTGAGCAAACATTTGTTCACATGGTTGTTTTTAAATCGGCTTCCAAAATGTATGAGAACAACTAAAGTCGTCAAATTGATGAAAAAAGTAATCAAATAGACGAAACATTTCATCTACTCCGTTGATGTGTATTCAAATACTAATGCAATAACACATTCATATGTAGTTGTGTCGTAGAGATGTTGTTGTTTTTTTTTTTGTACGGTAAGAATTTCTCAAATGGTTCTTATCAGTTGATGAGTTTAGTTCAAAGTGTGAAGGTGGTCGCGCATGTCGAAAATAAAAAGCTAATTGAATAACATTTTTCGTTCTGTGAGAAGGACTAATTGAATGAACAAAAAATTCAAAAGCAAAGGGTGAGTTAAATTTTGTTCCAAATTCTACTAGCATCGAAAATATTTTACAATAATTCAAAATATCAATTTTCAAAAGGCAAAGGGTGAGTTAAATTTTGTTCAAAATTCTACTAGCATCGAAAATATTTTACAATAATTCAAAATATCAATTTTTGAATTCTTCTTTAAAATTGTTTTACTCCATAGGCTGAATCCAAAAAACTTTTCATCCTTGCTATTGGTGATCTAAACACTAACATATTAAGGTAACAGCATGTTTGTGTATCTTGATGGTCAATTTATCAAAATCAACAGCTTTCGAAGAAAATCAGATATTTACATTTGTATGATACATTTTATGTACGAATTTATTTCGTTAGTTGTACCTTATTTCAAATAAATAAAATTCAAATTTAATTTAAAAAAATAATATGGTTGTTTATTAAGTGTCGTAGAAAATATTTCTGATAATCCATTTATCAATTTAATGTAACCTATTCACCATATAAGTCAAATTTGTGATAAGGTCGGAAATTATCTAGTGGACTTATATTCGTCCATTCATTAATATAAATTTCTCCTCCTTACCACCAAATTGACTTGTATTGATGAATATGGTACATCAAATCTATGAGCGGTTTACATCATATTAATGAATCGATTACATCAAATGGATGAATCGATTACATCATATTGATGAATGGATTACGTCAAATTTATGAAAAGCATTCATCGCTGTGACGATCGCGTTTATAGCGACGACGAAGGAAAATCGTACTTATGAAAAATTTCATCATCGCATGGATGAAAGAGAATAATCGCAGATACGAAATACATAATCGCATAGATGAAACATTTTCATCACCTGGACATAATATTGTTATCTATGGGATTTCAAAGTGCTCATCACAGTGATGAATTACAATTCGTCGCCATGACGAAAAATTCATCACCGGGATGAAATGTTACGTTAGCTCATTTTTGACGAAAAATTCGTCACCGGGACGTAAAAATTCGTTCTCATGACGTACATTTTCCTTTCAGAGTAAACCCCACCAAATGTACGAAAATTTTCATTTCGTGTACAATCACCTAATTAATTTTTGCAAAGCATATGCGAAGCAGATGAGTTATCAAGGCAGATATACCTCTGGCTACCTGCAAGCTCTTACTGCGTGAGAAGGCTGCCATGATGGTAAATGTTCGATGGGAGAATTGCAAGGGTTGTAACGACACCATGCAAATATGGCCCCATTTAAACTTAAACCGCACTATCACTCCTGATATCTGCTAAAATGGGTCGCTGGCTGATGGGCGATTTTGCAAAAACTATTGGCGCGAAGTGTAATGACTATTGTATGAGCTGTCATCATGCGGAGGAAAATGAATCAATTAAACACCTCTTGTGTGAGTGCCCTGCATTTTGTGTAAGACGTAAGCAAATTTTAGGGGCATATAGCTTTAGATTACTGGCGGACGTGGAAAACGTTAACTTAAGCAGTCTGATAATGTTTTTGGAACAATCTGGTTGGTTCAACAGAAGATTATAATGGAGAAAGTTCAGCGATTAAAACTAGAAGTGCCCATATGTAATAAGTACTTTTATGAAATGTGGTATCAACAAAGTTACCAGAGGAAACAATATCCCAATGGGAGCAATCACTAACATCCCAACGAGAACTTCCCACTTGGTCTCAAATAGATGAGTTTTTGATTAATCGTTTTGAAGTTGTGGAAAGAATAATAAGCTTCAAATCTACTAGAGAAAATCATGGTCTTCCCTCGTACAATAAACCGTCATTCAATGAAGTCCAAACATATGTATCCCAAGAAAAGCTTAATACGACGTGTCAAGTATGTAATAAGCGACACAACATACGCGTTTATCCCATTTCGGACATTTTCACCACAAGAACTGATAGAATTCGTATATAAAACAAACTATGCAACAATTGTGCAATTAAAGCCTAAATGTAAAAGTAAGCATACATGTATGTTGTGCAAGAAACAACACAACACTCTTTTGCACTAAGACCAATCGTCTCATTCGAACTCCGATTCTTACAGTTACAATCCTAAATCTTCGGAAAGAAGTCTTTCTGCTAGGTCCGAGACTACATCTGACACCGAAGCCAGATCTTCATCACAAGAACCTTACGCTACCATTCAAGCTAACTTTTCATTAAACAACGAAACAATATTGCTTCGTACAGCCTTAGTGCAACTTGAACACAGAGGCGAACTCTACACTATCCGTGCGCTAATAGACCCAGGACCGCAAAGAACATTTCTTTCGGAAAGGATCAGAAATTTACTGAAAATAACATACCTTATCGCAGATCGCTTTTTGGGATAAGTGGAGTTGGAGAAACAACCCAAAAACTGCCCCAGGTATGAGTTTAGAATTGGCATCTCCGCCATCATACTCCCCAAACTTACTAAGCGTTTACCTGCTATCTCGTTCGATGTCTCATATTCTAGAGAACTCTATGAGCTAGATCTAGCTGATCCACACTTTAATGAGTCCTCAGGCATCGTTCTCGGATGGCTCGCAAAACCACCTGTGACATGGGAAACATACGTAGCCAATAGAACATCCCAAATTCATGATTTTACTCCAAACGTGAAATGGAGATATGTATCGACCCACGACAACCCTGCAGATATAGGTACTCGAGGTTGTAAACCTCAGGATCTGATTTCAAACTTCTTATGGTGGAACGGACCTGAATGGTTAATAAAAAAGATTCGAACTGGCCACAGCAAAAGCCCCTGGTGATTCCAGAGCAGACCCAATCAACGATTACTTTACAGGCCTCGACCAAGACAGGCGACATATTTGAAATTTTACGAATTAGAATTTGTGAAGAATCGATTGAGTATGCTTGCCCAAAAAAGGTTTTACCAAAAAGAGTATTAAGCCCTTCATAACTCATAACCAATTCCCCGAAAAAGCGACTTATCAAGTTTAAACCACTTTTTGGATTCAAGAAACGTTTTGCGTCTAAATGGCAAGCTTTCAGATTCATCGCTTACCTATCGGTAAAGACATCCGATCATTCTTCCCGGTAATTCTGGGCTGTGTATTTGTACTTACTGCACATGCACAATTTTTTGGGTCATGCCGAATGCACCCTAATGTGTAGGTTTATATATAGTCCATATATATATATATATATATATATATATATATATATATATATATATATATATATATATATATATATATATATATATATATATATATATATATATATATATATATATATATATATATATATATATATATATATATATATATATATATATATATATATATATATATATATATATATATATAGTCTTCTAGTCTTAACCACTGAACCTTCTCTATTATTTACTTTTGTGGAACCAACCAGATTGCTCCAAAAACATTAACAAATTGCTTAAGTTAACGTTTTCCAGGTCCGCCAGTAATCTAAAGCTATATGCTCCTAAAATTGGCTTACGCCTTACACAAAAAACAGGACACTCACACAAGAGGTGTTTAATTGATTATTTTTCCTCCACATCATGGCAGCTTATACAATAGTCATTATACTTCGCGCCAATAGTTTTTGCAAAACCGCCCATCAGGCAGCGACCCATTATAGCAGATATCAGGGGTGCTATCTGACGCCTTGAGAACACTCGCATATCTAGTGTGCGGTTTAAGTTTAAATGGGGCCATATTTGCTTGGTGTCGTTACAACCCTTGCAATTCTCCCATCGAATATTGGCCACCATAACAGCCTTCTCACGCAGTAAGAGCTTGCAGGTGGCCAGAGGCATACCAACAGATTCTAGTTCTTCATTCAACCGTCGAACTGAACGGACGTGTTTTCTAATAGCGGAGTATTTCATCGTAATAAGTACTTATTACGAATTTCACGTGTGGTGGAAATAATAAACCACCATGCAGCGAAATTCAAAGTCATCCACTGGGTTGCTAACTTCAGGGCCCAGTGGACGGGTAACGACTGAAGTTATAAATTTGGGCAGCGACCAAGAGTCAGGCCCAATTAGTCGACCTGTAGACGGGTCGACTGGCGGTGACACTTTGGCAAGTCGAACCTTTTCTAAGGTGACGACATCAAAAGGAGGAACACTAGCATATCTAGTGTGCGGTTTAAGTTTAAATGGGGCCATATTTGCTTGGTGTCGTTACAACCCTTGCAATTTTCCCATCGAATATTGGCCATCATAACAGCCTTCTCACGCAGTAAGAGCTTGCAGGTGGCCAGAGGCATACCAACAGATTCTAGTTCCCCTGGAATATGTAAGGTAGTTCCAAGCCTTGCTAACACATCTGCTTCGCAGTTCCCCGGTATGTTCCTATATCCAGGCACCCATATTAGGTGAATATTGTACTTCTCAGCCATCTCGTTGAGAGATTTGCGGCAATCTATGGCCGTTTTCGAGTTAAGGAGCACAGAGTCCAAGGATTTTATTGCAGGTTGACTGTCTGAGTATATATTAATGCCAATATTTGTTGGAACATTACTTCTCAGCCAATTCACCACCTCTCTTATTGCCAATATTTCAGCCTGAAAAACACTACAGTGATTAGGTAATCTTTTCGTTATTCGATTTTCCAGATCTTTAGAATATACTCCGAACCCCACTTGTCCATTCAATTTGGAGCCATCAGCCATAGCAATCTATTTATCTTTTATTCCCCGGGGTCTGTGTACACCACGCCTCACTGTTGGGAATTAGAATTTCAAACTTTTTGTCGAAAAGTGGTTTTGCCAGGGTGTAGACCACTACGTTAGGCACATCTGGCATTACTTTGAGGACCGACCTATGACCGTACATTTTTTCCGACCACAGCCATAGCTCGCGCGACCGCACAGCCGTTGTTGCAGCTGACTGTTTGGCCAAAATGTTGTAACGTGACGCAATTATCCATCACGTACATTTTCCTTTGATATTAATAATAATACAAGAATATATATTAATAAGAATAATAAAAATAATAATAATAATAATCCGAATATTATTCGCACCACTCTAATAAATAATATTCTCGTACCACCCTAATGTACATAACGGCATCGTCATACCATCCATCCAACGCCAATACATTTGCCTACTGCATTGACCAACGCATTAGGCAGTGAGGGTATACAACAACAACATGTACTATGATGCCCATGGTTAAGTGTAAGCATAGGCAAGCCCATACCTAACATACGGGCACATGAATTTCAACGCGTGTATTCAAGTAGCTAGCATGCGTTTGTTACCTTCAAACCCTCAAACTTTTTATGAGTGTTTTGAATATTCGCGTGGAATTCATATTCAGGCGAATGTTAAATGTAGTTTTAACCTTGGGTTTTTAGAAATTCAAGTCAGGCTTTTCACCGTAGTGAATCTCTTAGGAGTCACATGAGCAAAGCCATACCATTGTTCTTCTCAGAACAATCTTGTTTCAAACCTCCTCACAGCAGTGTTGCCAATTTGGTGCTTTTAGCACCAAATTTAGTGCTTTTTGATTTCTAAAAAGCACCAAATTGCCTTTTTGGTGCCTTTTCAAAAAAAGCACCAACTTGGTGCTTTCTGGCATTTTCATTTAGCGCTTTTGGTGCTTTTTTATTTTGAACAGTATTAAGTTTAATTGATACAACAATTTTGATTAGACTTTCAAGAGCCGAAGAAACTCAAATTTATTGCCAAATATAGAATTTGATTGTTATGAAGTTGGTATTGATTATTTTTTAATTAATATTGTTATTTAGGGTATTCTGTAGGAAAGTCGAGCGATGAGTGTCGAATTTGGCAAAGATGTCATTAAAAACGTTTGTATTAAATTCACAAAAGCACGCACAACTGAAATAAGACTCCTTCCATATATTAATATAGACTCCTTCCATACATAAATATTTTGAAAGTTGAAAAACATCACTGATCAAAATGAATTGGACGAAAGCATTAAAACTGATCAAAGTGTATACTTGAATAGCGGTTCATAATGGTGAGTACTAAGTTCGAGTTTTGCCGCTAAAGTGAAAACTATATCAGTAAAAAAGGCATAAAATTATGCATATTTGCTGCAAATTTTATTATAACTTGATGGGGAATAGCCAAAAGCAAATTTTCACAAAGTTTGTATTCCTTAAAATGAATTATTAAAGAAATTGTAATTGTCAAAAAATGACTATTTTAGCAGCTAAACTCGATCTTAATACCCACCTTAACTTCTTAAAATTCAATTCACAAAAGTTCTATAATAGGTACATCTCCGGAAGTTTTTTTTTTAGTAGAGCATTTAATTTTCGATTTTGTGGTGGAAGGTGGTATGTTAGAATTTATAATATATTTTTGGTGCTTTTTGGCCCTGGGGAGTTGGCGACACTGCCTCACAGTTAAGTTGAGGGTAAATCCTCCTCACAGGCTGAGGGTAAATCTTTCCTCACAGGCTGAGGGTAAAACCGTTCTCACTAGTTGAGGGTAAATCTTCCTCACATGCTGAGGGTAAAACCGTCCTCACAGGCTGAGGGTAACACCGTCCTCACAGGTTGAGGGTAAAACCGTCCTCACGAGTTGAGGGTAACACAGTCCTCACCAGTTGAGGGTAACACCGTCCTCACAAGCTGAGGGTATGTTATTTTTATATAAATATTTATATATAAATTTTTATATATGGGAATCAAAACATTCATAATAACTCCCTATAGGGTATAATATAGTCGGCCCCGCCCGACTTTAGACTTTTACTTACTTGTTTTATTTAAATTTGTTGGCGGAATGTGTTGCAGCAAATGTTGAGAACGTTAGGATGATGGCGGAGGCGTCGAAAACCGAAAAAAAAACGTTCGCAACATTTTCGTCTATGCGATGTAAAATTTCGTCCATGTGAGTATTTCGGTAGTCCACATGACGAAATCAATCATCAAAGTCAATTTTTGTTATTTTCCTTGTTCCTCGCATTGACGATTTAGTTTCGTCTACGAGACGAAATTATTTTCTTCCCGATTCAGGGAAAGTTAACCAAAATTAACACTTGATTTAAATATATTTCGTTTATATGAAGTCCCATTATATGAATTCCACATTTTAAAATAAGTTGGACAAAATTTGTAAGTGTTTTATTTCCATTATGTATCAAGGATGCTAGTTTTCGTCAATGCGATGAAAGAATCTTCAAATTGATGAAACACACTTTTCTCTGAAATATGTGTCGAAAGAATCTCAATTATAAATAAAACATAAAACGATATACGGCATATGTATATAGATGATTGTAATTTAAATTTTCCATTAGAACTAAAGTCAAACACCTAAAAGTCTAATCAATCGTCAATGTGACGAAACAGTGTTCAATGCGATGATTCAATTCATACGTTCTATAGATGTGTATTTATTTCTCTACCTAAAAAACACACACAGCCAAATGCGCTTGCTTCGTTTCTTTTTTCAAATAACTGTACACGGCTTTTATTAATGAGAGCAAAGTTATTTTTTGTTGGGTATTTCATGCTCTCTCCACATTTTACTTAACTCAAACGAGATTAGAGCAAGAAGATGTATGAGAACAACTAAAGTAGTCAAATTGAGTAAAAAATAATCAAGTAGACGAAAATTTTCATCTACTCCGTTGATATGTATTCAAATACTAATGCAATAACACATCCATACGTAGTTGTGTGGTAGAAATGTTGTTTTTCTCTGTGCGGTAAGAAATCTCAAATGGTTCTTCTGAGTTGATGAGTTTAGTTCAAAGAGCAAAGAAATGAGTGCAGTAGCAGAAGCGTTTAATAATTTGGATATCTCCATAAACCATCTGTAAGTAGTTAAGCTAAGCCCGGTTCTGTATTCATTTTTTGCCAAAATCACATATGTATATTGCTTTATAGTTTTTATTTTAATAAACATTTTTCACCAATATACACTTAATTTTGCATTATCATTTATTTTCAGGCAATGATCTTTTCTTACTTATTATCACAGTGAAATCAAATAATTGTACAAAAACTTTGGGCTTCCTGCTGGTTGGTTTGGTAGTGGCGTCATAATCCACGGCTCCAATGGATATCCAGAATCTCCTATGATTTTAATTGCATACGTATAGTTAATCTTCTAATGTCGTAACAGAAATCACAAACCTATTAAAAACAATATAACATGTCCATTTTCAAAACTTCGCTGCATTACTCTTCGTACTGCTGAAGAGTAAAGGTACGAATCATGTCGAGCTTCCGGAAATTGACGTTAATAATGTTTAGATTTGGATCACATATCTATAATTGGTAAAAACTTTTGGGGGTCTCAAACTTGTTAACAAGTCACTTACCATTTGCACATTTAATGAGTGATAACCGTGGTGATTTACATAAGCTTCTTCATGGCTTCTTGGCGCCAGTATTGATACATGAGAGCAATCAATTGCGCCGATGGTTCCACCAACAAATGGCGCTGAGGCGGAAGCAAAAGTGGCTTTTGGAAACAACCGTCGCATAAAAACATACAAACATAAAATGTGTATTTCGTTTCGTAGCTATTCCTACACTAAACGTACCTGTTTCTCTGCAGATAAAGCTGTTACCCTTGATCCTCTTAAGTCTCCATCAATTTTGTGGACAAGTTCGTGTGTCATTTCCGGAGTTAATCGATAGAGTTTTCGAAACTCTTCCGTGTTTAAATCAAATGGATTTTCGATATTTCGAAACATACGTTTGTCCCTTGTTTGCGAATCATTATCTAATGTATTTTGTGAAAAATCGAAAGCCAAATACTCAAAGGCCATCAAAAAAAATGTCTACTTTATGGTGTTGAAGTAAACAACAAATAAGTTTCCGTCGTTTAGTTCACGACTATTTTATATGTTAACGAAAACAGCTGATTCTAAACAATACCAAAAACTGTTTAAAATGGGTACCGAATAACTTGTTGTTATTTTTGTTATTTGTCTTGTTGTTATTTTTCTTGTTATCCCTTCTTAACGATGCGATTCATCGTTAGAATTGAATACAGAATCCCACTACTGGCATCTTTGACATGAAATTCCCCGATAATAAAAGGTTAAGTGTGTGTCTTTGTGTGTTTCGCCACAAAAGCCGTACATTTGGAAGTTCGCTCCGATTTGTCCTCTGCGGCATTCGAAGCTTCATTTTCACGTTTTGTTGGTAGGCGGGGACTCCCCCGTAGGGTGATGTCCGATTATGGTAGAAACTTTGTGGGTGCAAGCAGAACGCTCTTAAGAGAATATTAAAATTTTTTGAAAATAATGTCAAACGAAATTGCTGATAAATACGTAGTTGACGAGTTTGAGTGGAAATTCATATCCCCTCATTCACCTCATTTGGGTTGGCAGCTGTTAAAAGTTTTAAAATCCACTTCAAATTTAGTTAGCTGTTTCGCAAAAATTCACATTCGAGCACATATCTACAATACTTGCTCCTATTGAAGGGGTTTTGAATTCGCCTTCCATCACCAATTCTCAATAAGGTGGAAAAATGACTACTTAAAATATCTTCAAAAACGCTAGTAATGGAAAAGCCACTTTCCAAAACTAAAGCCAGGAGATTTGGTAATTGTAATGGAAGATTTACATGATATCTCTATATTTACAGGAACTCAATTCCACATCGTAGTAAGCCAAGCGTGTATAAGTGCAAAATGTGCAACAAATTCCACGCCCTGAAATCTTGTCCAAAATTCTTGTGGATGACCCCAAAAGAACATAAATCTATGGTATTAAACGAAGTATATTGCATCAATTGTTTGACTCGAAGCCACCGATTTCGTGACTGCCGATCGCCTAACATGTGTCGGAAATGTGGAAGACCTCATCACACGCTGCTTCATGCCAATTACCTCCAGTCCGGAGAAGATCAGCGAAAAGTTACCAAAACCAATAATTCCCAAAACAACGAACCAGCACCAAGCCAGCAACTTCTTTCAGAAGCTATTCGAGCGCTTGCATCGGTATTGTGTTCAACTCAGGAATGACCTTCCTTTGGCCCGTCGGTATGTCTAAACTCGATGGTTTAGACTTAATTTTAATATTGTATGCGATACTGCTTTGACTAATTTGAATTTCACTAATTAAATGAATTTTTTACCCTATTGTGAATTATTAATTATATCCAGAACATACAACGGCTAGCTCTTAAACACTCTCAATAAAACCCATTGTAAACTCTAACCCGCTTCTACCTTTATTTTCTTCTATGTGTCTGTAACATATCTCTATATGAGATATGATATGATGCACAGCGCTCCTCTTTTGAATCCCTTCTTCTCTATTTGAAGCAAAGATAATAAAAGAGGAAGATGGGAGATTGGCTTGCGTCATACTAAATGTTGCATGTACCAGATTAGTTTAATACATGTTTGTAATCTTTTAGTTGTTTTTCGTTTTTATTTTTTAAATGAAAAATGTAATTTTCTTAATGAAACAATGTTAAATTTTAGGCAACAACAAAAAAAAATACATTTTCCCCTTTATGGAAATTTATTTCGTGCTCTTAATTTCTTTTTATTTGCATTTTAATGCTATGTCAATACTTGTCGTATACGCGTTTGGTTCGAGTATTTAGGAAGATAGGAAATTTGCTACTGAAGAGATCAAACCATTTATGGTGTTAGTTTCATCAAAGACAATAAACTTTATGAAGATAGGAAATTGGCTTGCGTCATACCAAATGTTGCATTTACCATGTTATTTCCATACATGTTTGTAAATTTTTAGTTGTTTTTGTTTTTTTTTGCGACGCTTTGTTGCAGCACTACTAATATGTGCATTTATGAAAGAATAGTTTGAATATCAATTACTATTTATTTAATTAAATTTACTAGGGTGGTCTATGATTACAATACGATGAAATAGATGATGAAAATTATTGGTTTGAGGGGATGACCAGGTGGACTTTTAACTAAAACGACAGAAAAAACACCGCATAAAACCAATTCTTCCACTTTGAAGTCCAATTATCCGGTTTGAATGGACCAATATGTTCGCCGATTGCGTATAATATATGCAAATGTAAAGAAAAATAAAAACACGATAGCTTTAGTATATTCAATATAATGTTACGTTTTTATATTGAGGAGTATTTAATTACCCGATAATTAAAACACAGTTCTTTTCAAATAACGACAATCTACAATTTATTTGTTTAACTGATTGGTTTCACTTATTTACTCTACGATGTGCACTGTATAAACTTTAGCTTATGACTGACTTCACAGCTCTCTCCGCCATGGGCTTATATACCGTGATTTGACGATTTCGAGAATTCTGGATAGTCTGGCCTACAACCATCTAGAACTATCTAGGTACAATTTATCTAACAGCACATATTCAACTGGTTATCTTCATTGCCTACAGCCATCTGGAATGTTCTATCGGGCGTTATTGTACAGGTGATATGGCACACATACTTTTAGGCTTTGCTAATAATCTAGTGCATTTTACTATCTGCTAGATGTCGTGCAGGCATAATATAAGTTATTATGGTCATATTACTACAATTATAACAATAAGTAAAACAAAAGGCATTACATTTACAATGAACGATTGGAAAACTAGGAACACAAAAGATGTTTAGGAAAGTACTAGAAAATAAAGAAATGACTCTAACAAGTTATGACGTAATTTTATCGTTACAATTTGAAATTTAAATTAACGGAAACTAATTTAAATAAACTTAATTCTAGAAATATCACATTCGTAACACTGCCTCCCGCTTAAGCCTGTTCGTCCCGAATAGGCATAGAACCCGTTCCGTATGGAGCCAAACGTTCCAGGTGAACGACTTTCATCTTTGACCTTGGACTGTCGCCCTTTTGAATGCGGTATACAACATCATTGATCTTCTTGATGACTTTATATGGGCCTTCCCACTGTGTAGTTTAGGACATAATCCTTTCCTTCGTTGCGGGTTGAATAGCAGAACCAGTTGTCCTTCTTTAAAGCTCTGAGTGTTTGCTGCACGATCATATCTCGCCTTCATCCTGTTGCTGACAATTTTTATTTTGTTTCGCACTGATTCATGAACTTCACCAAATGTGTTTCGTATATCGTTACTGGTTTCTTCCATGGCGAGCTCATTAGGTGTAGCGTCGGAAATCAAATCTCCAGGCAACTTCAATTCCATTCCGAATAGAACCTGGGCCGGTGTTCGTAACGTAGAATCGTGTATGGCTGATCTATACGACAGCAAAAACTTTGGTATATGCTCGTCCCAGTCTCGTTGGCCGTTATCTACCACATTTCGAAGATGTTCTTCCAGGGTGCGATTAAACCTTTCTACCATGCCATCAGACTGTGGATTCAATGGCGTAGTCCTTGTTTTCTTGATACCAAGGAAGTCACACATCTCTTTGAATATGGCCGATTTAAAATTTCTTCCTTGGTCTGAGTGTATCTCGGTCGGCACACCGTAGCGACATATCCAGTTCTTGTCTACAATCGTCTTCGCCTCTTGGTTAGGAATGGCATAAACTTCTGGCCACTTGCTGAAGTAGTCCATGACCACAAGGACATATCGATTTCCAGAATCACTTACTGGGAAAGGCCTGCAACGTCCATTGCTATTGTTTCAAAAGGTTGGGTCTTTGCGCTGTTCTGTTGGCCAGTCCGCTCCAGATTCGACGTGCAATAGGCGGATATCAACGATTTCTTACTTATGTTCAGCTTTCGGGCAGTGTTTGCATTCGACATTACAAGGTCGACGTGACAAGGCGTCCGCGTTGCCGTGTTTCCCACCTTTTCTATGCTCGATACTGAAATCATAGCTTTGGAGTCTTTCTATCCAACGTGCCAGCTGAGCTTCCGGATTCTTGAATTGAAGCAACCATCGTAGAGCTGAATGATCAGTCCTTAGCAAGAAATTCTGTCCATACAAGTATTTGTGGTAATGCTTTACGCTTTCTATGACAGCAAGCAGCTCTCTTCTAGTTACGCAATAGTTCTTCTCGGGCTTGGATAACGTTCGGCTAAAATATCCGATGACCTTTTCTTTACCATCAATCTGTTGAGATAGCACACCACCAATTCCGTACGCACTAGCATCTGTATCCAAAACAAATTTTTCGCCAGGAATAGGATACGCCAGAACAGGAGTTGAACATAAAAGTTCTTTTAGATGATGAAATGACTGTTCCTGTTCTGCACTCCACTGGAACTTCTGACCTTTTTGCGTCAATTTATGGAGACTAGCGGCTATGCTGGCGAAATTTGGCACAAATCGTCTATGATAAGTGCATAACCCAAGGAAGCTGCGAAATTCATGGAGATTTTTGGAACATGGCCAATCTTTTACTGCTTGATTTTTGTCTTCATCGGTGGAACATGATGACCCAGGTACTTAACTTCTCGCTGGAAAAGCGAGCACTTCTTGGCGTTAAGTCGTAGACCAGCGGCTGACAGTTGCTGGATAACCTCCTTCAAGTTCTTAAGGTGCTCGTCGAATGATTTGCCCATGACTATGATATCGTCGAGGTATATCAAGTAGAACTTCCAATGCAACCCCTTTAGCACCCGCTCCATCAATCGCTCGAACGTAGCCGGAGCATTGCAGAGCCCGAATGGCATTACATTAAACTGCCAAAGACCGCCATTAACGCCAAAAGCTGTCTTTTCTTTGTCTTGTTCGGTGATCTCTAATTGCCAGTATCCACTCTACAAATCAAGCGTGGAAAACCATGTTGTTCCGGCTAGTGTGTCCAACGTGTCATCAATGCGTGGAAGTGGATAACTGTCTTTCTTGGTGACATCATTTAACTTTCTGTAGTCCACGCAAAATCGGGTACTGCCATCTTTCTTTTTGACCAGCACAACTGGCGAGCACCAAGGACTTGCTGATGGTTCGATCACACCACTTTCCTCCATTTTCTTAACGAGCTTTTGAACCTCATCTCGTTTTGCTAGAGGGACACTTCGTGGTGCCTGTTTTACGGGTCTTTCTTCTGTGGTATTTATTTCATGCTTCACCACAGATGTTCTTTTCAATGGCAAAGGCGGAGGCATTTTTCCATAACAATTTCTAGGCTTTATTTTTCTCGGACGGTGATAGATGACGTGTCCAAGTTTCGACATAACCTTCCGGATGTTTCATCACTTCATTATGCTTCTTTGGCGATTTGCTTTCCAAGTCGACTATCGCTTCGGCAGGAGTACATTTGCCAATGTCCGAAAATTTGCTCTTGATGGTCAGATAAATTCAAAACTCGAACTGGTATAAGTCCCTCTTCATTAGTTGTTACCAGGGCATTTGCTATCAAGATGTTGTTGTTTTTATTTTCTGCTGGTTCAACAACCCACAATTTGCCGACTTCACAATCTCCCTTCATAGAAACCCATATAATTGTTTCGGCATTTGGTGGTGTTGACTCTGACTGGCCCGTTGTCAAACATCTGACAGGTATATTCTCACTGTAGCCCACGTTTACCGGTATTTCGA
This sequence comes from Haematobia irritans, assembly GCF_050003625.1. Classification (NCBI taxonomy): domain Eukaryota; kingdom Metazoa; phylum Arthropoda; class Insecta; order Diptera; family Muscidae; genus Haematobia; species Haematobia irritans. The sequence goes on along the minus strand of NC_134401.1, from coordinate 73,040,406 downwards.
TATCGCACCAGGTCATTACACGATGTTTCATATCCAAGTTGAGACAAAAGCAATCATAAAATCCGCTCCAATTATAACTTCGTCCACTATATCGGCCACAATGAATTCATAATTAACGAATTTGTTTGCAATGGTTAACTTTACAGGAACCTTTCCATATACAGTTGCGGGTTCACCTGTAGCCGTGCGTAGTCTGACTCCAATTAGTGGTGAAACTTTTCCTCTTACTAAATCGGATCAAGTGATAGATTTCGATGCCCAGTATCCAACGTCAAAGTTCGCTTGTATCCATTAATACCACCCGCAATAGTCAAATTGTTACTTTTCTGTTGGACTATTATTATAGAGATTGTGGGACCATCACATGTGGGAGCCAGCTCTTGCCCCGCTGAACTAGCCGGATTTAGTTGTGTGAAAAATGTGAATCACTGGACTGTGGGTTCACCCACATATGGCTATTGTTTGGTGGTGAAGGCGATTTCGATCTTGATCACTTACGACGTGCTTTGAATTCACGAGCAACATGTCCACAGTTATAGCACTTTATTCTGGATTTAGTTGTCTCCTGCTTCATTTCTTGCATTGCCTGCTTAACGGCTTCTTTCACTGAGTCAATCACGAAATTTGATTCATCTTGCTCGGTCTCCACTCTGCGTACCTGGTGAATTTGAAGTCGTGCCAACAATCTCGCAGTTACTGTTCTGCAAATGTTTCTGTTTCTGCGAATGTAGCCTTTTGTGACGCATATGTTGCATATTTTATATCAGGGTCTCTAATTCCATTCACAAAGGCCTCGATCTTGATGCGGTCCACAAGTGGATGACTTTCTCCTGGATATGTCGAAAGCACCAACCGCTCAACCTCTGTTGCAAAGTCTTGTAGAGTCTAATTTGACTTCTGAACTCTTCCTCTTAATTCCATTCTGAAGATGTCTTGCTTATGTTCTCCGCCGTACTTACGTGGAAGTGCCGCTATTACTTCATTATAATTATTTCTAGAGGCAGGGGGAATGCTTTGTATCACATCAGCGGCATTGCCCTTTAATGCCAATAGAAGTTCAATTGCTTTGTCATTGTCGCTCCATAAATTTCTAGAAGCAACCATTTCGAATTGGAATTTGAATACATCAAATGAAGTTGAGCCATCGAAAACAGGAGGTTTGGTTTTCGAGCCCTCGATAACGCGCACTGGTCCACCTTTAATTTCCAGCTCTGACATTTTTCTTTCAATGTGTAGAAATTTCTCATCATAAACCATAATTTTCTCATCCCCGGAAATAATCTTCTTATCCAGCTCCCCAATTTGGCTTTCGATATGGTCCACACGTTTTTCCATGCCTTCAGCAATTTGTTGAAGATTCTCATTTAGAATTCTAAAATTTTCGTCCATCTTTCTAAAGTTTTCCTCAATAGTTTTTCTAGAATTCACTTCCATTTTTAGAGAATTTTCTTCCAATTTTCTAGAATTATCTTCTACCATTTTTCTAGAATTCTCTTGCATATTTAGAGAATTTTTTTCCATCATGTTGCTCAAAATATTGACTATCGATGTGTAATCAACAACAGTAGACGCTACAGATGGAGTTTCCAAAGCACTGGCTACTACTGATTCGTCAAGATCTTCCTTATAATCGAACTCATGTGTTTCGATATCAATACCGCGCCGCTCGAACTCTTCCAGTAGTCGCTTTTGTAATTGAGCCTTATTTCCTGTAGTCGGCTGCTCCATTTTGCTCAATTCCGTCTTCAAGTCTTCCACTCGAAGCTGATTAAACTTCCGACACCAATTGTTACGTTTTTATATTGAGGCGTATTTAATTACCCGATAATTAAAACACAGTTCTTTTCTAATAACGACAATCTACTCTATTATTTACTCTACGATGTGTATCATATAAACTTTAGCTTACTACTGACTTCACAGCTCCCTCCGCCAAGGGCATATATACCGTGATTTGACGATTTCGCGAATTCTGAATAGTCTGGCCTACAACCATCTAGATACAATTTATCAAACAGCACATATTCAACTGGTTATCTTCATTGACTACAGCCATCTGGAATGTTCTATCGGGCGTTATTGTACAGGTGATATGGCACACATACTTTTAGGCTTATGCTAATAATCTGGTAGATGTCGTGCAGGCATAACATAAGTGAATATGGTCACATTACTACAATTATAACAATAAGTAAAACAAAAGGCGTTACTTTTACAATGAACGATTAGAAAACTAAGAACACAAAAGATGTTTAGGAAAGTACTAGAAAATAAAGAAATGACTCTGACAAGTTATGACGTAATTTTATCGTTACAATTTGAAATTTAAATTAACGGAAACTAATTTAAATAAACTTAAACTTAAATGTAGACTTATACGGAGCTATCTCTCTGGGAGGTCACAAAAAGTTAGCATAGGAGATAGATCATCAAGACCTAGCTATATTGAGTCTGGAGTTCCACAGGGATCAGTAATTGGACCTTTGCTATTTAGCATGTTTATTAATGACATATTCTGCGCATGTAGATATGCTAATGTGCATGGTTACGCTGATGATATTCAATTATACATATCGAGTCGTGTTGGACTGTTGGAGGATCTTGGGTGGAAACTTAACTCAGACCTTGAGTGTGTCAATAGGTGGGCTTCCAAGAATAGACTTAAACTGAACCCGTCTAAGTCATGCATCCTCCCTATTAGCTATACTCAATACGATCTGGGTTTCTTTCCGAGAATCCTTCTAGGGGAAACTAGCTTAGAATTTACTATGAAGGCCAAGTACCTGGGCTTCATTCTAAACTCTAGACTGTCGTGTTCTGATCATGTCAGCTCAGTTATTGGGAAGATCTACCTTACACTACGCAATCTTCGGGTGACATCAGCATTCACGCCGGTGGAAATTAAGAGGAGACTTGTAGTACAACTTATTGTTCCCGTGATTAGCTATGCTGCTGAATTATATAGTGGATTGGATTCTCATTCGATGCACAAGTTACGAGTAGCATTTAATAATGCTACGCGATATGTCTATGGCCTATCGAGATTTGACAGCATGACGTCATGGGGGAGCAAGGTCCTAGGAATTGACATTATAGACTACTTGAAACTTAGGAATATGACGTTTCTTCATAGACTTATAGTGAACAAATTGCCTTGTTACTTGTTTGATAAGCTCATCTTTGGTCAATCAAATCGCTGCTTGACTCTTATTATACCACGCTTCAAATATGTGAACTCTAGTAGAATGTTCTTCATTAATGCTGTAAGACTATGGAATAATTTACCTTACAATGTTAGATGCTTAATTAATATTGACAAATTTAAAAAAACCGTAAAGAGCTTTTTAACTAGCGCAGCCTAAAATTACTTATTCATTAAAAAAAAAAAAAAAAAAAAAAAAAAAAAAAAAAAAAAAATCTCAGCTCCTTCTCTCTGTACGTTTCTTAAATTCTATAATATATGGTGGTCATTATATATATATATTTTTTTTTGTTATTGTTAACTTCGCTATTGCTTCTTCTTTTGTGTTTTTGTTTTTGGAAAAATATATTTTCTTTTACTTATTATATATCTAGTCTTGTTTACTATACTATAATATTTACTTATACTTTATATAAATCTTATGACTATGTGTTCCTAAACTACTATGTTGAACTATAAAAGAATATAATTCTTATTGTTCTGATATTGTGATCAAATAAATAAATAAATAAAATAAAAATAAATAAATGCAAATTACTTCAATCCGAAATCTAGAATATCACATTCGTATCAATAATATGCACAGGAGGCTTTATTGATAATTTTAGAGGCAAACAATATTACATACAATTTCCAAGGATATGGATAGATAGTAAACCGAACCAATTGGCTTATCGATAACGAGTGACAAGATACCAAGATTGTGTAAAACTTTTGACATGACCAACTATTGTTCGAAATATGACATTTCTTATATTACAGAGATGTAATGCAATTGAGCATACAAATTTTAATTAGTACTACTAGCATCGAATGTAAACTTAAATAAATCCAATTAACTTTATTCTAACTCAAACAGTTAGTGTAAGAAAAAACTTGTTCACGTTAGGCGGTGTTCACGTTACCGCGAGTGCACTGTATATTTCATTATGCTTCATGCTAATAGATTTTGTAAACTCGCCCATCAGGCAGCAGGCCGTTATGGCATATATTTGGAGTGATTTTGAGGCATTGAAAACGGTAGCATATCTAGGGTATGGTTAAAGTTTCGATGGGGCAATATTTGCTTGGTGTCGTTGCAATTCTCCCATCGGACACAGTCATCATAACAGCCTTTTCAACATTACTTCTCTGAAAATTTACCACTTTTAAAATTTCGTCATTTTAAGTTCCAAGTTTTTCGAACATATTCGAAACCACACTAGTACGTCCCATTTGGTCCCATTAGTGTAGAAATCTGAATAAGTTTTATTCTCTACGCTGTTGAGAATTAATGTTTCAAATTTCTTGTCGAAAAGCGATTTCGCCAGAGTGTAATTCACTCTGGCACATTTGACATTATTTTGAGGACCGAACTATGGCCGTGCTTTTGTTCCGACCACAGACATTGCTCGCGCAACCCGACAGACGTTGTTGAACAATATGTCGAAAGGCAATAGATGCAGCATGACATTAAGGGAATCTGTCTTACTAAATGCCTTACAAGTACGCCATTTGCTGTACTTTATCTAAACTTGTTGGCTGCTGAAGTTCCGGCCACCAGACCACAAGTCATTTCTGATCGCTCTGTGAGTCTTCATTCCGTGAAACATATGTTGCGTGAGTAAAATTTTTCCGTCGTGAGTGTGCGTGAGTAAAACATTGCTTATGTGCACACCTTTACACTCGCCCTATGAAATGGTACAAAAAATGGAAAGGAAATAATGTTCATTCAGTTAGAGAGCAAACGATAAATCAGAAACCAAATGTTTTATTCCATTTTTCGTATTTTATAAACTTGTAAACATATTCATACTTGCAACATACATACATTTATTTAAACGCTATATTTGAGTAATTGAAACAGACAATTTTGTTGTTGAAAATAGCTAAAAATTCACATCTAACACTGAGTACTATGTTCAGTTTTCAAGCTGAAAACCAGCTTATTTTCATGGTTACTTTTTTTAATCATTTAATTTCGAAATATTAAATAGTTCGCAATCAATACATTGGATCTTTTCCATCCATAATTTGAAGAGACTTGATAAAAATGTTATCGTCTCCATATATATTTTTGCACTTTTAATTTAGTGTTTTGGAGAAAAACTCGAACATAGTACTCACCTTAAAACATTATTTTTTTGGATCTTATGATGCGAATTATATATATATATATATATATATATATATATATATATATATATATATATATATATATATATATATATATATATATATATATATATATATATATATATATATATATATATATATATATATATATATATATATATATATATATATATATATATATATATATATATATATATATATATATATATATATATATATATATATATATATATATATATATATATAGATATAGATATAGATATAGATATATATATTTTTTTCAGTTGAATAGTGGATTGAAAAGAATTACATGGAAAATAATTACACTGGATATTTTGTACATTCTATATAGTTTTTCCACTATGCAACCGTCTTTGGCAACAACCATTTAATTCTTTTGTATACTTGCAAACGATATTGAATACATTCAAAATTGGAATAATATCTCTTGAAGTATATCACTTTTTTTTTCCATGCATTGTAAATTATGATATGTATTTAAATGTGTTCTTCTGAAGTTTTCCACAGCATTTCTCATTTCGGCGCACTATCTTGAAACCAGTTCGTTAAAGGTGGAGTGGCGAATCCTTTCTCGAGATTGTCTGCATCTCCTGCTGAAAATCTATATACAGTGGGCCTAGTAATGGAGGAATGGATATTATAAGACCGGATTAGCGTATTTGCTTCCTTTTCCATGCAACACTTATCTTCAGGTCGCAAGGGAGAGCTGCATAGTTCATCTCTTGGGAAATCCTTTAGAGGGGGAGTTTCTGCCAACCAAGTATCAATTAAACTATTATCCAATTTGCTTGGTAAGTACCTAGTGGGACTTGTTGTACTATCAGATACTGCACTTGGGGCATTGGCAGGAATAATTGGTTGAGGAGAACTGTGTTCATCATTCAAAAGAATGACCGATTTGTTGACATTAAATGTTATCGGAGGATTGTTTTTTTGGTGTTGCTCCAACAATACGTTTTCAGCTTCCAACTTCATAGGGTCTTCAGTGGTGTCTATTCCCAACATTTGGAGAACAAGGTTTCGATTTGAAACAATGAAGTTTTGCATTAAGCTCACACTGACGTCTTCATATTCGGTTTGACATCCTCGAGATGTGTGGAATGAGAGGGTTTGAGTCGAAATTACGGATGTCGCTGCATATTCTTTGTGTTCGGGCATATTTTGAAGCTCTCGTCCCCAAATGTGCGGTGGGTGTGAAGAACTACGTTGAAGTCCTGACTCTTCGCTACTAATGGATGTACAATTATTTCCGGTTGACATGGTAGCACTAATGTTAGGAATTGATCGAGCAGGTGGAAGATTCAAACATGTCTGTGATGTCATTGTGGAGAGAGTGATTTCTTGCAGTGCTTGCAGCGCATTTCGAACTTCAGAGCTAAGTTGATTCATATCATGGTGTAGGGTAGTTACTTGAGAATCAAGCCTCTCCAATGAATGTCGACTTTTTTCCGCATGGCCACCATAGTCTTCATTGACATTATCTTCTAATGAAGTAGCATCAATGCTTGACGTAGTAGTTAATGTCCGTTGTCGTTCGACTCGACCACGAAGTGTTCCAAGTGAACGCCCACGTTTGTGCATTTTTAATAATCTTGGACTGTTGACGGTTAGTAATGGTGATCGAGAAGGTAAAGGCGATGCTGTTGTGAAACTGTGATGTGGTGAAGCAGTAGTTGCTGTTGAAGCACCTATATCAATTTCTTCTTCCAAACCATTGATTTCATTCAAGTTCTCGTCGTCTTCACTTATGCTAGGCAGGGGAAATATAGGTCCCATGTCTGAATCTTGATTCTCGTATCCTTCTCGTAAGTTAAATGTCAAGTCATGTTGAATATCGTTCGCGAACTGTTGTTGATATTCCGGATATAGCCGTAAAACCTCTACCAAACCGCCAACATGTACACACTTCAAATCGCAATATGTTAGGGCCTACGAGAAACAAAAGTAAATAAATATCATAGTATGACACGCAATTTACATAATATTAAGGACAAATTTCTTTAAAATAATGACATTTTAATTAAAAGAAAGTTTATAATCATTGTGTAAAAAATTCTTCCCATTCGATTTAGCAAGCAATTTAGCAATCCAGCCGTTGAAGTCGGAGGTCTTTGAAGTAATGCAATTTTTCCTCAAAGTAAAGAAAAAAATTTTTAAGTTAAAGAAATTGAATTAAGTAGTATGTGGAATTAGATTAAAGATAAAATCGCTTCAAATATAGGCAAAGACTTATATATATATATATATATATATATATATATATATATATATATATATATATATATATATATATATATATATATATATATATATATATATATATATATATATATATATATATATATATATATATATATATATATATATATATATATATATATATATATATATATTGTTTATGTTACCACAACACAAACCCTACACATTCTCTTCTTAATTCCGATTTTCATGCATGAAATCCCCAATACCAACATTTTTGACATTTATGAATGATTTGCCAACCAAATGCTGAAATTTCGCCGCAAAATCCCCCCAATGCCATGTTTAGACTTCCGCAAACTTCTTCGTGCATATCTCTCCTTTGACTACTGTCGCGGTACTGGTAAGGGACAATCCAATAAAATAAATCCAACACTTTGAATTCCATCATAACCAATTTGTTTTCTATTTTGGTGTTTTTCTGCGATCTCTCGTTGGGAATATACGCTCTCCTGCTTCTCGTGGAGCTAAAAGACAGTATTCATTGGGATAATATCTGAGTGATAATATCTGCTTACGTCCTGATTCTCCCGCAGGTGGAATTTTGTCCCACAAATTGCCTTTGCAAAGTTTTACTTGTCCGCTGACATCTTACTCACATAATCATTTTGGTCCAATTCGAACCGGGTCACCAAGAGCAATTTCATTATTGGACTCTCGCAGATGTCATTTCCAACGTTCCAGAAAGCAACAGACCAAGGAAAACAGGTTGGTATACTTTGATTTTTTGTGTCTCTTATCATTTGTGAAGCAAGTGTGGAATAGTGAGTTGGTTGTGCGGATGATATTAAACCATCCAGCAAAAGTCAAAAACTAAATTAAACATTTTGAAGAAAACAAAAAGCAAATATTTGTACCAAAGGCAAGATACAAAATTAGAATAATTATATACAAGACGATATTACCAGAAAAAATAGCAACGGAATTCTCATAAAATTGAGGAAATCATCAAATAAAATTTTTGGCAAACCAATAATTAAAATATTATCACAAATCCTACGAAAGCTTTGGAAGGAATTTTTGCAAAGAACCTCTTAATCACATTTTGGACGAATTCATCGGTGAGTCTTGTAATACAAATATATAGAGCGAGACAATTTTGATTCTGCCGAAAAATAGCACGTGTCTAGAAAAATACCTTCTCTGCAATTACCCCTCTGCAACGAATCCATATGATATGCGGTGACTAGTAGCACGCTATGCTAAGAATACTGCGTTGTTGTTGCTACGTGGTCACGATGAATGTATGATATTTTTTTACAGCTCCATTTTAATAATACTCCCCCCCTCTCTACTAACACAACCATCCATATAGAATATTCTGTTTCCATCGTTCCACTAACTTGCCCCCTCCACAGTAACATACGTCCAACTCCATCCATCGTAACGCAGACTCCACATTTCAGCGAAGCATATGCTACGTAAGGTTCTCCCAATTTTTTCTCTCGTTCTCACTCCATTGGATCACATTCCTTTCCCCAGCACATCCCCCAAACCCCTCGAGCATTACGTGAGCGTACATGGCATTGCACTATTGATGATAATTTATACTACTACTAGTGTATTTATGGCAATTTATATTTATTGAAATTTTCTGTTTTCTATGAGTTGAGTTTTTTTTTAGTCTTGTTCATTGAAACCGCGTATATATTTAAGTTGGGGTTAACTTTTTTTGGATACTGTTAATGCCAGATGGACCGTTTGAGGTAACGAGATTTTCCATCACCAGTGAAGGGACATTCTTATGGCTGGTTTACCATCAATGATGTGATCATTACTCTTTGCTGCTCTCTAACATATGGTACTGTCTCCCGCTCTCTCGATTGGCACAGCTGCACGGTTGGTTCAGCGGCAGAGGTGCAAGCGGCTCTGCGTTGATAGCAATGTACTTTCTCCAGAGTATAGGTCAATGAACCCTTAGGTGAATGTTTTCACCAGTCAGCTGTTTGTAACACTATTTCCGATGAATATGCTATAGTGCTGGTGACCAGCATAGGTACTCATACCATTCTATCCATTTTATACGAATTGATGGGAGATTGAAGATATTTCTTCTTTGGATGTTGTTTATATTTGAATTTTGGACATATTTCTATAAATACGTATCTATAGTATAGAGCCTTTGCCCTATATCTGTTCTATCCATTTTTTATTCAAACTGATGGATATATTTGTTTTTACTGCTGTTTAAATTTGTGTTTTGAATGTATTTTTTATACACGTAGATCTGTATTATAGTGCCTTTGCCCTATATCCGTTCTATCCACTTCATATTCGAATTGATGAGAGTTGAAGATATTTTTCTTTCAATGCTGTTTGTGTTTGGATTTTGAACCAGGGATCCGGAGCGGAGCGGAGCAAGCTCTTTTTTTGCCGGAGCGGGAGCGGAGCGGGAGCGGCATTTCTAAAATCCGGAGCAGAGCGGTTTCCAAATGAAAAACCGCTCCGCTCCGAATAAAATATTACTTGAATGAAATGTGTAACTTTGAAATTACACTGTGTAGGTAATTTCAAATATAGCTAGTAGTTTGTAATGAACGTCAAATAAATGCAATTAAATGATCTTATTTATATTTAATTTTTTAGTTTTCTACACTGAAAAAAATATTGTCGTGAAGTCAAAGATTTCATGTCCTTAGAATAAGAATGCAAATTTTGCTTAACATGGAAGACGCATTTCTCTAAACTTTTGAATGAAGTTGTAACGTCCTTATAATTAAGTAATTTTACTTAAAAATGTGTATCATAACATGAAAGATAAAATTTTTGAGGTAATGTCAACGTGACTTTAATAATTAAGAATTTTTTTTTCAGTGTAAGGACATTCATATTTGCTTTACTATTGTACTATATCCTAGAATTCTCTTATTTCTGATATTAGTTCTCGAAAATTTAATTAAAACAAGTAAGGAAAGTCTAAAGTCGGGCGGGGCCGACTATATTATACCCTGCACCACTTTGTAGATATAAATTTTCGATACCATATCACATCCGTCAAATGTGTTGGGGGCTATATATAAAAGTTTGTCCCAAACATTTAAATATCACTCGATGTGGACAGAATTTGATAAACTTCTGCAAAATCTATAGACTCAAAATTTAAGTCGGCTAATGCACTAGGGTGGAACACAATGTTAGAAAAAAATATGGGAAACGTTTAAATCTGAAGCAATTTTAAGGAAACTTCGAAAAAGTTTATTTATGATTTATCGCTCGATATATATGTATTAGAAGTTTAGGAAAATTAGAGTCATTTTTACAACTTTTCGACTAAGCAGTGGCGATTTACCAAGGAAAATGTTGGTATTTTGACAATTTTTGTCGAAATCAGAAAAACATATATATGGGAGCTATATCTAAATCTGAACCGATTTCAACCAAAATTGGCACGCATATCTACAATGCTAATTCTACTCCCTGTGCAAAATTTCAACTAAATCGGAGTTAAAAATTAGCCTCTGTGGTCATATGAGTGTAAATCGGGCGAAAGCTATATATGGGAGATATATCTAAATCTGAACCGATTTCAACCAAATTTGGCACGCATCGCTATAATGCTAATTCTACTCCCTGTGCAAAATTTCAACTAAATCGGACCAAAAATTGGCCTCTGTGGTCATATGAGTGTAAATCGGGCGAAAGCTATATATGGGAGATATATCTAAATCTGAATCGATTTCAACCAAATTTGGCACACTTAGATACAATGCTAAATCTACTCCTTGTGCAAAATTTCAACTAAATCGAAGCAAAAAATTGGCCTCTGTGGTCATATGAGTGTAAATCGGGCGAAAGCTATATATGGGTGCTATATATAAATCTGAACCGATTTCAATGAAATTTGGCACGCATAGCTAGAATGCTAATTCTACTCCCTGTGCAAAATTTCAACCAAATTGGGTCAAAACTCTAGCTTTTAGGACCATATTAGTCCATATCGGGCGAAAGATATATATGGAAGCTATATCTAAATCTGAACCGATTTCAATCAAATTTTGCACACTTGACTATACGACTAAGTGTTATGCTAATACAAAATTTCAAGCAAATCGGTATAAAACTCTGGCTGCTGGGTCCATATTAGTGCATATCGGGCGAAAGATATATATGGGAGCTATATCTAAATCTGAACCGATTTCAATAAAATTTGGCACACTTGACTATAGTACTAATTGTTCTTCTTGTGCAAAATTTTAAGCAAATTAGGGTAAAACTCTGGCTTCTGGGGCCATATAAGTCCATATCGGGCGAAATATATATATAGGAGCTATATCTAAATCTGAACCGATTGCTTCCAAAATCAATAGGGATCTATTCTGAGCCAAAACACATACGTGTGCCAAATTTGAAGTCGATTGGACTAAAACTGCGACCTAGACTTTGATTACAAAAATGTGTTCACGGACAGACGGACAGACGGACATCGCTATATCGACTCAGGAACCCACCCTGAGCATTTTTGCCAAAGACACCATGTGTCTATCTCGTCTCCTTCTGGGTGTTGCAAACATATGCACTAACTTATAATACCCTGTTCCACAGTGTGGAGCAGGGTATAATTATGGATAGTTTCAATTTTGGTTGAAAAATGTGCGCATATACATTTATTTTATTTTTTTTTTCACATTGACTTGATTTGTATTATTGCATGTTATCTACTTTTTTGAGAACGAACATTTCTTAAAAACGCTGTTCGAAAATGTATTTTTGCAATAAAAGAGAAAAAAGCGAAATTAGGTAACACTAGATCTGAGTAAGAATATTCGTAGGTATACCACGGACTGATTTCGATGGAGGTTGTTGCAAACATAAACATAAACATACACACACACATTACAAATATAACAAAACCTCTTCTCTACGTCTGTTGCAAAACAAAAAAACTTTCGGAGAGTAGCTACTTCTACTCTGTGTATATACTTTCAATTCCAATCATCGTTGCCGTTTTGGTCCGATCGGACCAAAATTGGTCCAAAAAATTTCTAATTTTTAAATTTGGTCCGATAGTCGGACCAAACAGAATTTGGTCCATTTTCATAAATTTGGTTTCTATCACATATTAAATAGAAATGGTGCACCGCAAAGAATATTGTCGGGAGGCCAAATATTTCACATGCGTAAAATATGAATACGAATTTTGCTTAGAATAGAAAACGTATTTCTCTGAAGTAAAGTTTTTTCCTTGTCTAAAAGTCTCTAAACTTTTCAATGAAGTCTGTTTGTCCTTATAGCTAAGTGATTCGACATAAAAATCTGTATCCTAACATGAATGAAAATTTTGTTTTAATGAAGTCAAAATGGATTTAATATTTCTGAAAAAATCTTCAAAATTAATAAAATGTTTCAACACATAGTTTTAAAGTCATTATACCCTAAACCACATAGTGGTTAGGGTATAATAAGTTTGATCTGCCAAAAAATGTGCCTACCAGAAATATTGATTTTAGACCCAATAAAGTATATACCTAGCGCTTGGTGTCCGTCCGTCCGTCTGTCCATGTATTTATTGTTCACAGGATTCCGGTCACAATTATTAACCGATTTTGATGAAGTTTGGTACAGGGAGTTTTTTTGGGCACAAGGACGAACGCTATTGAATTTGGAATAAATCGGATCAAATTTAGATATAGCATATATATGTATTGCTCGATTTCGACAAATGGAGTCACGCTGCACCTTTTTACTAACCGATCGTCGTCAAATTTAGCACAAAATAATCTTTTGTATCACCCTCTAAGTCTGAAAATTTCATCGAAATCGGTTCAGATTTAGATATAGGTCCCATATATATGTATCGCCCAATTTTGCCAAATTTTGTCATAAAACCCTTATTTATCAACCGATCTTACTCAAAGTTGGCTAAATGTAATCTTCTATAGCACTAACTATATGTGCAAAAAAATCATCGAAATCGGTTCAGATTTAGCTATAGCTCCCATATATGTACCACCCGATTTTTCTAAATAAAACAAGTAAGGAAAGTCTAAATTCGGGCGGGGCCGACTATATTATACCCTGCACCACTTTGTAGATCTAAATTTTCGATACCATATCACATCTGTCAAATGTGTTGGGGGCTATATATAAAGGTTTGTCCCAAATATATACATTTAAATATCACTCGATCTGGACAGAATTTGATAGACTTCTACAAAATCTATAGACTCAAAATTTAAGTCGGCTAATGCACTAGGGTGGACCACAAAGTTAGTAAAAAATATGGGAAACATTTAAATCTGAAGTAATTTTAAGGAAACTTCGCAAACGTTTATTTATGATTTATCGCTCGATATATATGTATTAGAAGTTTAGGAAAATTAGAGTCATTTTTACAACTTTTCGACTAAGCAGTGCCGATTTTACAAGGAAAATGTTGGTATTTTGACCATTTTTGTCGAAATCAGAAAAACATATATATGAGAGCTGTATCTAAATCTGAACCGATTTAAACCAAATTTGACAGGCATAGCTACAATGCTAATTCTACTCCCTGTGGAAAATTTCAACTAAATCGGAGTTAAAAATTGGCCTCTGTGGTCATATGAGTGTTAATCGGTCGAAAGCTATATGTGGGAGCTATATCTAAATCTGAACCGATTTCAATAAAATTTGGCATACTTGACTACACTACTAATTGTACCCCTAGTGCAAAATTTCAACCTAATTGGGATAAAACTCTAGCTTCTGGGACCGTATTAGTCCATATCGGGCGAAAGATATATATGGGAGCTACATCTAAATCTGAACCGATTTCAACAAAATTTGGCACACTTGACTATAGTACTAATTGTTCTTGTCGTTCGACTCGTCCACGAAGTGTTCCAAGTGAACGCCCACGTTTGTGCATTTTTAATAATCTTGGACTGTTGACGGTTAGTAATGGTGATCGAGAAGGTAAAGGCGATGCTGTTGTGAAACTGTGATGTGGTGAAGCAGTAGTTGCTGTTGAAGCACCTATATCAATTTCTTCTTCCAAACCATTGATTTCATTCAAGTTCTCGTCGTCTTCACTTATGCTAGGCAGGGGAAATATAGGTCCCATGTCTGAATCTTGATTCTCGTATCCTTCTCGTAAGTTAAATGTCAAGTCATGTTGAATATCGTTCGCGAACTGTTGTTGATATTCCGGATATAGCCGTAAAACCTCTACCAAACCGCCAACATGTACACACTTCAAATCGCAATATGTTAGGGCCTACGAGAAACAAAAGTAAATAAATATCATAGTATGACACGCAATTTACATAATATTAAGGACAAATTTCTTTAAAATAATGACATTTTAATTAAAAGAAAGTTTATAATCATTGTGTAAAAAATTCTTCCCATTCGATTTAGCAAGCAATTTAGCAATCCAGCCGTTGAAGTCGGAGGTCTTTGAAGTAATGCAATTTTTCCTCAAAGTAAAGAAAAAAATTTTTAAGTTAAAGAAATTGAATTAAGTAGTATGTGGAATTAGATTAAAGATAAAATCGCTTCAAATATAGGCAAAGACTTATATATATATATATATATATATATATATATATATATATATATATATATATATATATATATATATATATATATATATATATATATATATATATATATATATATATATATATATATATATATTGTTTATGTTACCACAACACAAACCCTACACATTCTCTTCTTAATTCCGATTTTCATGCATGAAATCCCCAATACCAACATTTTTGACATTTATGAATGATTTGCCAACCAAATGCTGAAATTTCGCCGCAAAATCCCCCCAATGCCATGTTTAGACTTCCGCAAACTTCTTCGTGCATATCTCTCCTTTGACTACTGTCGCGGTACTGGTAAGGGACAATCCAATAAAATAAATCCAACACTTTGAATTCCATCATAACCAATTTGTTTTCTATTTTGGTGTTTTTCTGCGATCTCTCGTTGGGAATATACGCTCTCCTGCTTCTCGTGGAGCTAAAAGACAGTATTCATTGGGATAATATCTGAGTGATAATATCTGCTTACGTCCTGATTCTCCCGCAGGTGGAATTTTGTCCCACAAATTGCCTTTGCAAAGTTTTACTTGTCCGCTGACATCTTACTCACATAATCATTTTGGTCCAATTCGAACCGGGTCACCAAGAGCAATTTCATTATTGGACTCTCGCAGATGTCATTTCCAACGTTCCAGAAAGCAACAGACCAAGGAAAACAGGTTGGTATACTTTGATTTTTTGTGTCTCTTATCATTTGTGAAGCAAGTGTGGAATAGTGAGTTGGTTGTGCGGATGATATTAAACCATCCAGCAAAAGTCAAAAACTAAATTAAACATTTTGAAGAAAACAAAAAGCAAATATTTGTACCAAAGGCAAGATACAAAATTAGAATAATTATATACAAGACGATATTACCAGAAAAAATAGCAACGGAATTCTCATAAAATTGAGGAAATCATCAAATAAAATTTTTGGCAAACCAATAATTAAAATATTATCACAAATCCTACGAAAGCTTTGGAAGGAATTTTTGCAAAGAACCTCTTAATCACATTTTGGACGAATTCATCGGTGAGTCTTGTAATACAAATATATAGAGCGAGACAATTTTGATTCTGCCGAAAAATAGCACGTGTCTAGAAAAATACCTTCTCTGCAATTACCCCTCTGCAACGAATCCATATGATATGCGGTGACTAGTAGCACGCTATGCTAAGAATACTGCGTTGTTGTTGCTACGTGGTCACGATGAATGTATGATATTTTTTTACAGCTCCATTTTAATAATACTCCCCCCCTCTCTACTAACACAACCATCCATATAGAATATTCTGTTTCCATCGTTCCACTAACTTGCCCCCTCCACAGTAACATACGTCCAACTCCATCCATCGTAACGCAGACTCCACATTTCAGCGAAGCATATGCTACGTAAGGTTCTCCCAATTTTTTCTCTCGTTCTCACTCCATTGGATCACATTCCTTTCCCCAGCACATCCCCCAAACCCCTCGAGCATTACGTGAGCGTACATGGCATTGCACTATTGATGATAATTTATACTACTACTAGTGTATTTATGGCAATTTATATTTATTGAAATTTTCTGTTTTCTATGAGTTGAGTTTTTTTTTAGTCTTGTTCATTGAAACCGCGTATATATTTAAGTTGGGGTTAACTTTTTTTGGATACTGTTAATGCCAGATGGACCGTTTGAGGTAACGAGATTTTCCATCACCAGTGAAGGGACATTCTTATGGCTGGTTTACCATCAATGATGTGATCATTACTCTTTGCTGCTCTCTAACATATGGTACTGTCTCCCGCTCTCTCGATTGGCACAGCTGCACGGTTGGTTCAGCGGCAGAGGTGCAAGCGGCTCTGCGTTGATAGCAATGTACTTTCTCCAGAGTATAGGTCAATGAACCCTTAGGTGAATGTTTTCACCAGTCAGCTGTTTGTAACACTATTTCCGATGAATATGCTATAGTGCTGGTGACCAGCATAGGTACTCATACCATTCTATCCATTTTATACGAATTGATGGGAGATTGAAGATATTTCTTCTTTGGATGTTGTTTATATTTGAATTTTGGACATATTTCTATAAATACGTATCTATAGTATAGAGCCTTTGCCCTATATCTGTTCTATCCATTTTTTATTCAAACTGATGGATATATTTGTTTTTACTGCTGTTTAAATTTGTGTTTTGAATGTATTTTTTATACACGTAGATCTGTATTATAGTGCCTTTGCCCTATATCCGTTCTATCCACTTCATATTCGAATTGATGAGAGTTGAAGATATTTTTCTTTCAATGCTGTTTGTGTTTGGATTTTGAACCAGGGATCCGGAGCGGAGCGGAGCAAGCTCTTTTTTTGCCGGAGCGGGAGCGGAGCGGGAGCGGCATTTCTAAAATCCGGAGCGGAGCGGTTTCCAAATGAAAAACCGCTCCGCTCCGAATAAAATATTACTTGAATGAAATGTGTAACTTTGAAATTACACTGTGTAGGTAATTTCAAATATAGCTAGTAGTTTGTAATGAACGTCAAATAAATGCAATTAAATGATCTTATTTATATTTAATTTTTTAGTTTTCTACACTGAAAAAAATATTGTCGTGAAGTCAAAGATTTCATGTCCTTAGAATAAGAATGCAAATTTTGCTTAACATGGAAGACGCATTTCTCTAAACTTTTGAATGAAGTTGTAACGTCCTTATAATTAAGTAATTTTACTTAAAAATGTGTATCATAACATGAAAGATAAAATTTTTGAGGTAATGTCAACGTGACTTTAATAATTAAGAATTTTTTTTTCAGTGTAAGGACATTCATATTTGCTTTACTATTGTACTATATCCTAGAATTCTCTTATTTCTGATATTAGTTCTCGAAAATTTAATTAAAACAAGTAAGGAAAGTCTAAAGTCGGGCGGGGCCGACTATATTATACCCTGCACCACTTTGTAGATATAAATTTTCGATACCATATCACATCCGTCAAATGTGTTGGGGGCTATATATAAAAGTTTGTCCCAAACATTTAAATATCACTCGATGTGGACAGAATTTGATAAACTTCTGCAAAATCTATAGACTCAAAATTTAAGTCGGCTAATGCACTAGGGTGGAACACAATGTTAGAAAAAAATATGGGAAACGTTTAAATCTGAAGCAATTTTAAGGAAACTTCGAAAAAGTTTATTTATGATTTATCGCTCGATATATATGTATTAGAAGTTTAGGAAAATTAGAGTCATTTTTACAACTTTTCGACTAAGCAGTGGCGATTTACCAAGGAAAATGTTGGTATTTTGACAATTTTTGTCGAAATCAGAAAAACATATATATGGGAGCTATATCTAAATCTGAACCGATTTCAACCAAAATTGGCACGCATATCTACAATGCTAATTCTACTCCCTGTGCAAAATTTCAACTAAATCGGAGTTAAAAATTAGCCTCTGTGGTCATATGAGTGTAAATCGGGCGAAAGCTATATATGGGAGATATATCTAAATCTGAACCGATTTCAACCAAATTTGGCACGCATCGCTATAATGCTAATTCTACTCCCTGTGCAAAATTTCAACTAAATCGGACCAAAAATTGGCCTCTGTGGTCATATGAGTGTAAATCGGGCGAAAGCTATATATGGGAGATATATCTAAATCTGAATCGATTTCAACCAAATTTGGCACACTTAGATACAATGCTAAATCTACTCCTTGTGCAAAATTTCAACTAAATCGAAGCAAAAAATTGGCCTCTGTGGTCATATGAGTGTAAATCGGGCGAAAGCTATATATGGGTGCTATATATAAATCTGAACCGATTTCAATGAAATTTGGCACGCATAGCTAGAATGCTAATTCTACTCCCTGTGCAAAATTTCAACCAAATTGGGTCAAAACTCTAGCTTTTAGGACCATATTAGTCCATATCGGGCGAAAGATATATATGGAAGCTATATCTAAATCTGAACCGATTTCAATCAAATTTTGCACACTTGACTATACGACTAAGTGTTATGCTAATACAAAATTTCAAGCAAATCGGTATACAACTCTGGCTGCTGGGTCCATATTAGTGCATATCGGGCGAAAGATATATATGGGAGCTATATCTAAATCTGAACCGATTTCAATAAAATTTGGCACACTTGACTATAGTACTAATTGTTCTTCTTGTGCAAAATTTTAAGCAAATTAGGGTAAAACTCTGGCTTCTGGGGCCATATAAGTCCATATCGGGCGAAATATATATATAGGAGCTATATCTAAATCTGAACCGATTGCTTCCAAAATCAATAGGGATCTATTCTGAGCCAAAACACATACGTGTGCCAAATTTGAAGTCGATTGGACTAAAACTGCGACCTAGACTTTGATTACAAAAATGTGTTCACGGACAGACGGACAGACGGACATCGCTATATCGACTCAGGAACCCACCCTGAGCATTTTTGCCAAAGACACCATGTGTCTATCTCGTCTCCTTCTGGGTGTTGCAAACATATGCACTAACTTATAATACCCTGTTCCACAGTGTGGAGCAGGGTATAATTATGGATAGTTTCAATTTTGGTTGAAAAATGTGCGCATATACATTTATTTTATTTTTTTTTTCACATTGACTTGATTTGTATTATTGCATGTTATCTACTTTTTTGAGAACGAACATTTCTTAAAAACGCTGTTCGAAAATGTATTTTTGCAATAAAAGAGAAAAAAGCGAAATTAGGTAACACTAGATCTGAGTAAGAATATTCGTAGGTATACCACGGACTGATTTCGATGGAGGTTGTTGCAAACATAAACATAAACATACACACACACATTACAAATATAACAAAACCTCTTCTCTACGTCTGTTGCAAAACAAAAAAACTTTCGGAGAGTAGCTACTTCTACTCTGTGTATAGACTTTCAATTCCAATCAGCGTTGCCGTTTTGGTCCGATCGGACCAAAATTGGTCCAAAAAATTTCTAATTTTTAAATTTGGTCCGATAGTCGGACCAAACAGAATTTGGTCCATTTTCATAAATTTGGTTTCTATCACATATTAAATAGTAGATGGTGCACCGCAAAGAATATTGTCGGGAGGCCAAATATTTCACATGCGTAAAATATGAATACGAATTTTGCTTAGAATAGAAAACGTATTTCTCTGAAGTAAAGTTTTTTCCTTGTCTAAAAGTCTCTAAACTTTTCAATGAAGTCTGTTTGTCCTTATAGCTAAGTGATTCGACATAAAAATCTGTATCCTAACATGAATGAAAATTTTGTTTTAATGAAGTCAAAATGGATTTAATATTTCTGAAAAAATCTTCAAAATTAATAAAATGTTTCAACACATAGTTTTAAAGTCATTATACCCTAAACCACATAGTGGTTAGGGTATAATAAGTTTGATCTGCCAAAAAATGTGCCTACCAGAAATATTGATTTTAGACCCAATAAAGTATATACCTAGCGCTTGGTGTCCGTCCGTCCGTCTGTCCATGTATTTATTGTTCACAGGATTCCGGTCACAATTATTAACCGATTTTGATGAAGTTTGGTACAGGGAGTTTTTTTGGGCACAAGGACGAACGCTATTGAATTTGGAATAAATCGGATCAAATTTAGATATAGCATATATATGTATTGCTCGATTTCGACAAATGGAGTCACGCTGCACCTTTTTACTAACCGATCGTCGTCAAATTTAGCACAAAATAATCTTTTGTATCACCCTCTAAGTCTGAAAATTTCATCGAAATCGGTTCAGATTTAGATATAGGTCCCATATATATGTATCGCCCAATTTTGCCAAATTTTGTCATAAAACCCTTATTTATCAACCGATCTTACTCAAAGTTGGCTAAATGTAATCTTCTATAGCACAAACTATATGTGCAAAAAAATCATCGAAATCGGTTCAGATTTAGCTATAGCTCCCATATATGTACCACCCGATTTTTCTAAATAAAACAAGTAAGGAAAGTCTAAATTCGGGCGGGGCCGACTATATTATACCCTGCACCACTTTGTAGATCTAAATTTTCGATACCATATCACATCTGTCAAATGTGTTGGGGGCTATATATAAAGGTTTGTCCCAAATATATACATTTAAATATCACTCGATCTGGACAGAATTTGATAGACTTCTACAAAATCTATAGACTCAAAATTTAAGTCGGCTAATGCACTAGGGTGGACCACAAAGTTAGTAAAAAATATGGGAAACATTTAAATCTGAAGTAATTTTAAGGAAACTTCGCAAACGTTTATTTATGATTTATCGCTCGATATATATGTATTAGAAGTTTAGGAAAATTAGAGTCATTTTTACAACTTTTCGACTAAGCAGTGCCGATTTTACAAGGAAAATGTTGGTATTTTGACCATTTTTGTCGAAATCAGAAAAACATATATATGAGAGCTGTATCTAAATCTGAACCGATTTAAACCAAATTTGACAGGCATAGCTACAATGCTAATTCTACTCCCTGTGGAAAATTTCAACTAAATCGGAGTTAAAAATTGGCCTCTGTGGTCATATGAGTGTTAATCGGTCGAAAGCTATATGTGGGAGCTATATCTAAATCTGAACCGATTTCAATAAAATTTGGCATACTTGACTACACTACTAATTGTACCCCTAGTGCAAAATTTCAACCTAATTGGGATAAAACTCTAGCTTCTGGGACCGTATTAGTCCATATCGGGCGAAAGATATATATGGGAGCTACATCTAAATCTGAACCGATTTCAACAAAATTTGGCACACTTGACTATAGTACTAATTGTTCTTCTTGTGCAAAATTTTAAGCAAATTAAGTAAAACTCTGGCTTCTGGGGCCATATAAGTCCATATCGGGCGAAATATATATATGGGAGCTATATCTAAATCTGAACCGATTTCTTCCAAAATCAATAGGGTTCTATTCTGAGCCAAAGCACATAGTTGTGCCAAATTTGAAGACGATTGGACTTAAACTGCGACCTAGACTTTGATTACAAAAATGTGTTCACGGACAGACGAATAGACGGACATGGCTATATCGACTCAGGAGCCCACCCTGAGCATTTTTGCCAAAGACACCATGTGTCTATCTCGTCTCCTTCTGGGTGTTGCAAACATATGCACTAACTTATAATACCCTGTTCCACAGTGTGGAGCAGGGTATAATAAAACTCAATTGAACAAATAATACAATATTTGTACTATAATTTTCTCGAAGAGGAGCGGAGCGTGGAGCGGAGCGATTTTTTTTTTTCTCGGAGCGGAGCGTGGAGCGGAGCGGTTTTTTTTTTCTCCGGAGCGGGAGCGGAGCGGAGCGAAAAAAATGGACCGCTCCGGATCCCTGTTTTGAACATATTTTTATAAATGCGGATCTATAATATAGTGCCTTTGCCCGATATCCGTTCAATCCATTTCATATTCGAATTGACGAAGGATTGAAGTATATGTATATTTTTTTGGATTTGGTTTATGTTTGGATTTTATATGAATGGGACTTATCCGATGATGGTTGTGTGTGTTCCCATATAGGTAATTTATGCATGTGGACCTGCGATATAGTGCCTTTGCCCTAGGGGGAGAATCTTTCTCGACTGCAATCTTAATTGGACCTGAGGTCGGAGATAGTCAAGTGGGATATTGGGTGATTCGATAGATTTTGGATCAGGATCGGAACCACCTGGTGGATCAATCAATAGGATCTTTAATTTTTATCACGTTAATTTTGTTTTCGGTCGGTGTTGTTGATCGATGTGAAAATTTCCGTGATTGAAGTCCTTTCAATTGTGGGGTAGTTGGGTCAGTTGATTTCGTGATTGGACCCAGGGGATTTTTTTGTTTTGTGACATTTGTGAGCTGGGCTTTTGTGTCTCAGAGTTTTTTTTTTTTTTTGACTTTTCCAAGGACTACCGTTGGCTTCCTTTGTCGATATGTCTCTCGATCGATATATCCGCCTGTCAGATAGGCTGGTTGAATTCGAGGCCAGCCTTAAGGACAAGAGGACACCTCTCATTTCCAGATTTGTTATTGAGGCCCATAGGGTTGAGGCTAGAGACCTATTGGAGCGATTAAAGCCTGTTTACAAAGAATATCTCGCAGACATTGAGCTTGTGGCTGCTAATGACGCTCAAGAGCCTGGGGTGAACTCTAAGGACATCGAAGAAAGGGATTCAGCAAACACCGCTGAAATTGAGATGGTGAAGTCCAAGTATAACAGTGCTTTTGCGACTTATTGTCGTTGTGTGGATCATTTGGGGGTATTGTTGCAGGAGATAAATATCCCTACCTCTGACGTAGCTCCTGCGCAAACCCAAGGATTCAAACTGCCAACCTGCGAAGTTCCAATGTATAGCGGGGATTACCCCTCCTGGCCCACCTTCCGCGATATGTTCACCGCGGTGTGCATCCAGAACCCGAGGCTTAGCCCAGTGAACAATTGTACTAGCAAATACACCTGCTTCTAATGTAATAAGCGCCACAACACACTCCTTCATCGCGAGCAGGCTTCCTTGGACCTCAAGAATACATTGGCCACAACTTCCTCGCCAGCTCACCCTGATAATACGTTGTATTCTATTATTATTATTCCATAACCTTCAACTTCCTTTCAAACGCACTTCAGCAACCATATCGGGCTTGAACAATTCCACTTCTGCCTCCGTTCAAAGGGAATGTAGATTCATTTTAGCTTCCAACATTGATGAAAGGGTTGAAATATCCACATCAGCCCTAGTTGTTCCCCATTTATCGGGGAGCCTACCTTCCAGAACAATTGACCCTTCAGCCTTGAAGGAAATTCCAAATATCCCCCTAGCAGATCCACGATTTTTTGAAAGGTCGAGAATAGATTTGCTAATCGGTGGAGACTTACTTCCTTCCGTGATGTTGCCCGGTCTCCGAAGACATGTCTGTGGAACTTTGGTTGCACAGGAAACAGTCTTTGGATGGGTCCTTACAGGTCCCATTCCCAATGAAACTTCCAGCACATCTCCTCGAATCGTATCATATTTTTGCGAAATCTCTATAGATAAAGAGATTTCTCGTTTCTGAGAGTTGGAAGGCCTTCCTCGGAAGACATTTCTCTCTCCATCTGAACAATTTTGTGAGGATCTGTACGCCGCCACAACCACTAGGAACCGCGAAGGGAGGTACATAGTTAGTCTCCCATTTAAGGAGGAATTTTCTCAAACGATTGACATCATAGATGTGCTATGACCCAGTTCTACAGGAATGAGGCCCGTCTTCTTCGTACTCCTGACTTCAAGATTGAGTACGACAGGGTTATCAAGGAATACGGAGCTTTGGGTCATATGACTGCAGTTCCTTCCCCGAAATCCTCCGATTCTTCCAAACGGTATTACCTACCACATCACGCCGTGGTAAGACCGGAAAGTAAGACTACAAAGGTCCGTGTAGTCTTTAATGCTTCCTCCCCTACATCCAACGGGTTTAGCTTGAATGACGTATTACATACAGGTCCTGTTTTGCATCAGGATCTGGTAGTACTCATTCGTAGGTGCAGATTCTTTCGTTATGTCTTCAATGGGGACATAACAAAAATGTATAGGCAGATCCTAGTCCATCCAGATCATAGGCCATTTTTTTTTTATTATTTTCATCTATGGATTAAACCCTTACAGACTAACAGTAATATATTACATTATATACATATCGTTTGTTAATATATCAAGTATTTAATAATAATGTTATCTTTTTCTTTCCATTGTATTTCTCTTCTGACAAATCAAGATAATAATAAAATTTATTGAATTCTTTACAAAGACGGCGAAGTGGATCGTTGTTTTCAAAGTTCGTTCGAAAGTATTCAATGTGGAGCAGTTCAAAGTTGCGGGTAGGTCTAAAGCGTACATTGAATGATATGCTGTTAATAAGGAAGTCAGATTTAAATCTTCCGTTAATTAAATCAACCATAAAACAGATATTCAGCATGGTACGTCTACTTTTCAGTGTAGGTAATTTGATGAGCGATAGTCTTTCTTTGTAAGACGGCAAGGTTTGAGGTGTCCAGTTATTCCGACGTAAACAAAACAGTAAAAATTGTTTCTGAACAGATTCAATACGATTGCAATGAATTTGGTACTGTGGGTCCCAAATTACAGATCCATATTCCAGGATAGGATGCACAAGTGAAGTATATAAGTTTCTTGTAACAGATGGGTCAGAAAATTCCTTACTCCAGCGCTTGACAAATCCAAATGATCCATAGGCCTTATTTACAGTCATAGAAATGTGAGATCTAAAATTTAGCCTGCGATCCAAAAGTATTCCAAGATCTTTAAAGGATTCAACAGTTTCAAGCGTTGTGCCATTCAAGTTATAATTCGTGTCGATATAATTTAATCTATAAAAAGAGATATGCTTGCATTTCCTTATGTTCAGTTCCATCATATTTGATGAGCACCATCTGTACGTGGTATTCAGATCAGATTGGAGTAAGGATTGGTCATCACTATTCCGAATAACCTTTATAATTTTAACATCGTCAGCACACATGAGAGTGTAACCATATTTCAACGGATACTATTTCGTCAGGATCCAACTGACAGTATCCGGGACTATGAACTAAACACGGTCACATTCGGTGTCAACTGCGCTCCATTTCTGGCTATTCGAACGATTAGGCAACTGGCGAATGACATTCGCTCTGAATATCCCCTTGCGTCCAATATTTTGTTGAATTCGATGTACGTCGACGATACTTTAGCAGGTGGTCATTCCATTTGTGACACGATTAACTCCAGGGATCAATTGATAGCCGCGTTGAACTCCGCCGGTTTTTCCATGAGGAAATGGACTTCCAATTCCTGGGAAATCCTTTTAGATCTTCCTCCCAGTCAACTCCTTTCTGAGAATTTCCTTGAATTTGATGATCGAAGCACGACGAAGACATTGGGCATACGATGGAACGCTTCCTCTGATTCCTTTTTCTTTTCTTCAATTGAATTTCCCGATACTTCCAATTATACCAAAAGGGAAGTTCTTTCTCGAATTTCTTGTCTTTTTGATCCTGCGGGGTGGCTTGCCCCATGCGTTGTCGTTGCTAAAATTATAATGCAAAGAATTTGGGCAGAAGGTACTAAATGGGATGACGAAATTTCCCATGAATCATATCCCTGTGGAAATCATTTCAGTCGTCCTATCCTATGATAAATTGCATTAGAATCCCTCGATGGTTTGGATATACTTCATCATGCGATGTTCAGTTCCACGGATTCAGTGATGCATCGGAAAAAGTCGCATGCAAAACTAAGGTAGCCCCCCTTAAGACGATTTCGATCCCGAGACTTGAGCTATGTGGGGCTACACTTCTTTCGGAGATGATCGATTTTATTCCAAGGCTTAATATTCCGAAATATTCGATTTTTTGTTGGACCGATTCCACAATTGTTTTGTCCTGGTTGAGCAAGCCTCCAAACTTTTGGTCTACCTTTGTGGCTAATAGGGTATCAAAGATTTTTTCAAGTTACATGTCCGTCAAAGTGGCATCATGTGAGATCGGAATACAATCCAGCCGATATGGCGAGTCGTGGGATGGACCCACAAGGCCTGTTAGATAATTGTATGTGGTGGAATGGTCCTACATGGCTTAATGGCCCGGAGAAGGATTGGCCGAGATTCAACGGTCCTTCAACCGATACGGTAGATATCGAGCGAAGGAATATTAAGGTCCATTTCTCATACTTCAAGGATTTCAGTGATGTACTTGAAAGATTTTCTTCACTGCCTTGGGCAACCCGAGTCATTGCCTATATTTATCGATTTTTGTTTAGCACCCATCCTAAATTTCGTCAAAATTATCATAAGGATTCACTAAACATTTCTACTTCTGAAATATTGATGGTACACAAAAGGCTACTTTTCCAGATGAGTATTTGGCTCTATCCAGTAGGAGGCGCATTGCTTCGAATAGCCCGATATTAAGTTTGAACCCATTTCTTGATGCGGAAGGCATCATGAGAATCAGTGGCAGACTAGCGTCATCTCCAGCATTATCATACAACGAAAGGCACCCCGTCTTTCTTCCATATAACTGCCAATTTTCTCGGTTATTGGTCAGGTTTATACATGAAGTCTCTATCCATGGGGAAAATCAGTTGGTTTTGCGTCTCTTAAGGTCCAAATATTGGATTATCAAGGCAAAGAACTTGATCAAAATCACAATTAATAAATGCAAACTATGTATCGTATATAAACACCGATGCCAGACGCAGTTAATGGCCGCATTGCCCCCCGAGAGAAGCGATATTTCAAGGCCATTTTCCCACACTGGGGTGGACTTTGCGGGGCCATTTGACATAAAACATTACACTGGCCGATGTTGTCGCATTACAAAGGGGTACGTATGCGTATTTATATGCTTCTCGACCAAAGCGATTCATCTTGAGGCCACATCCGATCTTTCCAAAGATACTTCTTTTGCCGCGTTCACTCGATTTGATTCCCGACGGGGTTGCCCAGCTCATATCCATTCTGACAACGGTACAAATTTAGTTGGCGCCTCTAGATCTTTGGCAAAAGATTTCATTAAGACATCACAGCTCGCTGTCCAGTCCAAGTATGGGTTCCAGGGTATTACCTGGCATTTTATTCCACCTAGAGCACCCCACAGGGGGGGGGCTGTGGGAGGCTGGCGTCAAAAGTTTCAAAAGCCACTTCCGCAAGGTGGCAGGGAACTTTAAACATACGTTTGAGGAATTTCAGAGTTTACTTGCAAGGATAGAAGCGTGTTTGAACTCACGTCCTTTATGTCATTTATCCGACGACCCATCTGATCTCGCTGCTCTTACTCCTGGCCATTTCCTAATGGGTACTCCACTCTTAATGCCCCTTGATCCGGACCTCCGGGAATCTCAAACGTCCTTGTTGAATAGGTGGCAACGCTTGAAAGTCATCCGCCAGCATTTTTGCCTCCGATGGAAGGAGGAATATCTCAAAGAGCTTCATAGGCGCTACAAATGGAAGAGGCCAAACGAGAACTTGCAAGACAATGCGATGGTTGTTGTGAAAGAGGAGAATATATCCCCAAACGAGTGGCGTTTGGGTCAAATTAAAAAAGTTCGTCCAGGATCTGATGGGCGAGTCAGAGTTGCTGACATTTTAACTGACAGGGGGACAATAACGAGACCAATTTCCAAACTTGTTATCATTTTCAACGAATCGTCCCATTAACTTGCCTTATACTACAATACATCTCAATACATTTTTCTCAGGTCCGGTTAAATCGTCGAAAATGCGTAACAACTACCAATCCAATCCAAAAGTAGTCACTGGCAGCTACATTTGCCGTTTGTGCAGACATCCACACGCATTACGCAAGTGCAGGCGATTCTTGGAGATGAATACGGTAAGACGGCTCGAGGTGGTCAACATGTATGGCTATTGTAAGAACTGCCTAGCCCATAATCATTCACAAGGAATATGTTTCACCCTTACTGGATGCCGTTACTGCCATCAAAAGCACCACAGTTTGCTTCATACGCATAAAAGACTGTGGTCACAACGGCCATCAACACCGAAAGAAAAAGGCACACTTCACCGAAATCGACCCCCAACCCCAGTAACATCCAAGCACCATGATAGTATGTCATCCTCAAAAGCCGACGTGAAAATCCAAAATCCATATCAACTTACTCATCCACTAAGCGAGCAGCAACGCAATCCTCATCCACCTCTCAAACAGTATCTCTATCCACCCTTCTTAAACAGAACAATACCACCCTTCTCCCCACGGCATTAGTCAGAATCATAGCCAAAAATGAGAGACATAAGGTACGATGCCTTCTGGACTCGGGGTATAGCCGTATATCCTCGGCAGTAGTAAATAAGTTCCGTCTTACTACATACACACTCAACGACGAGACCTTTTGTCCTACCACTATGATATCCGTTTACGACTCCACCGTAACAATCGAAGTTATTTTGCGGGTTAATAGCCGTATATCTATCCGAACTCCCGAAAAATCCATCTCCAGATACTACAAATCACGGTTCCCCAATATTCTGCTCGCGGACGCTGAATTCTACAAATCTAGTCCCATTGATATAATACTTGGTGCTGATGCTTACTCACGGGTAATTAGCGAAGGCATTTCCAACCGACCTGGACTACCAACTGCACAAAATACCATTTTTGGGTGGACTATTTATGGCAACTGTCCAGTGTGATCCAATATATGTTTTCAAAAAACAAAAAAAATTAATTTAATCCAACCAATTCTTTCACAATTGAACTCAAACCAGTCAACTTTTCGAAAATGAATTAAAAAAAACCCCAAAGGAAAAACCTGCAAGCAAACAAAACCAAATACAAACAAACCTACTCTAATCCACTTGAATTCTATTGATGGGAGACACGTAGCAAAGTATATACCAACAATCATCATACGTATTTCTTAGATACTAAAGTCATCCACGAATTTAATTACGTAAATTAGGTTAAATTTTATGCAATGTATAATATCTCGAACAATGAATTGCAATGTAAACTTGAATCAATTTAGACTTATAAACTTTTTTGTATTGTATTCGACTTGTATTTAGATTTTGCCAATTAAAGTATGTTTCACTTATACGGATATCTAAATATGACATTACCTAATCTATTGCAGAGATACTGCAAGAGGGGGCGGAATGTTTATGTTACCACAACACAAACCCTACACATTTTCTTCTTAATTCCGATTTTCATGCAGGAAATCCCCAATACCAACATTTTTGACTTTTATGAATGATTTGCCAACCAAATGCTGAAATTTCGCCGCAAAATCGCCCCAATGTCATGTTTACACTTCCGCAAACTTCTTCTTGCACATCTCTCCTTTGACTACTGTCGCGATACTGGTAAGGGACAATCCAATAAAATAAATCCAACACTTTGAATTCCATCATAACCAATTTGTTTTCTATTTTGGTGTTTTTCTGCGATCTCTCGTTGGGAATATACGGTCTCCTGCTTCTCGTGGAGCTAAAAGACAGTATTCATTGGGAATCATTGTCTGAGTGATAATATCTGCTTACGTCCTGATTCTCCAACAGGTGGAATTTTGTCCCACAAATTGCCTTTGCAAAGTTTTACTTGTCCACTGACATCTTACTCACATAATCATATATATATAGTATAAATCGAAAAAACAATGTATTTGATCAAATATTTTTTGTAATCACGCTACAGCCTTCAATAATGAAGTTATCGTGTTGAAATTCTTTTGTCTGCAGGCGGGTCAAGTTTGAAAATGGGCTTTATCGACCCATGTTTTGCATTCTTTATTATCGAGACGTTGCAATTTCTATCCGATTTGCTTGAAAATTGAAATCTCCAGTTATTATAGGTTCGCAAATATGTGAGTGGTATATGAAGTGTATTGGTTTTGTCTAACCTCAATAAGGGCCGATCTTCCGATTTGAATCCTTGAATCTAGAAAACCGACATTTTTATCCGATTTGATTAAAATTTGAAATCTACATGTACTTTATTTTTCCTGAAATTGTAAATCTAGATATGTCAATTTTGATATGTAAAATTTGCTTTATACCGGTATGGGTTTGATACAATCCTCATTTACACCTCATTTACATTGCATGTGACTAGAAGTAAAATTTCCCGAGTTTAGTTTTGGTACTCACTCGATTAATGCGGGTAAAGATATGTAGAATTTAGATTTGACTTCATATGGTAGGCAGATACTCTTGCACGCTTAG
Source organism: Haematobia irritans (assembly GCF_050003625.1). Taxonomy (NCBI): domain Eukaryota; kingdom Metazoa; phylum Arthropoda; class Insecta; order Diptera; family Muscidae; genus Haematobia; species Haematobia irritans. The sequence goes on along the minus strand of NC_134401.1, from coordinate 73,009,602 downwards.
AAAAGAAGTTAAAAATTCTTCTAAAACTCAACCAAAAATGGTTATTATAAGTCCAGAATCTTTTGTAGTCTCCATATGTATAAACTATATATTTATCTTTGGGAAGCATACCATTTGAACCAATAACTTTGGGAGAGTACCGGAACCAGCAGGATTCAAGTTAAACCACTCATCCATGTTTGTTTGCCATACATGCTAGAAATTCGGTACATGGAGTTATTTTGAGTTATCTAAAAAATATTTTCAATACAGACCAATGTTTTGATTTTTTGTCCACAACATCCCTTCCTTAGATGATTCATTATGAGTTGCAATCCCATCCATGGTGAAGATTCCATAATTTTGCCACATTCCTCGATTTAAAATTTCTATATTAAATATGAACATTTTTCTTCTTCAATTCATTTTAATATCATCGAATGACATTTAAAAAGTATTTGTAATATCATTCGGCTGTAACGACTATATGAAAATGGTGGCTACTAACTGATAGTTAAGAAATGTTTTTACGGTTGGTCGTATCAACCAATTTGAATCAAAATTACACCCAGAGAAATAATTGGTTGGAATTCAAGTACGACAACAAATAGATAGTGGAGACCTACAATTTTTAGTTGTTTGGAATAAATGTTAGTTACTTCCCTTGTTTAATGGTTTCTATAACCAATATAATAGCTGTGTGACTAAAAGTTCGTACACCCGACTAAATATTGGTCGTTATTTATATATTGAAGTAAGCAACCATTTCAATTTATTCCATATTGTTGTGATAACTAATTTGTTTTGCCAATGTGTCACCAAACCCAACAGAAAGTCTGTCTGGCCAATAAGTTAGTTGTGTTAACAGATTTGATAGTTATAAAGGAAACTTGTTGCTATGGACTACATATATGACAACAAATAATCTTTTGTTTCATTAATTACATAAAATTTTAAAAATCAAGTTAGATTTTTTTCAAGGTAAGTAAGATAAACATCAAATTGCAACTCACTCTTCACCATTTCTCTTAATTTCCATATCATATGTAGAGATATCTTAGCAAATGTGACCATTACCGAGGTTGGGAAAGGTAAATATAAGGTTTGTCTGCCTCATCATCGGTCTCAAAATCTCAACTTTCCCCTGCTGCCGATATATAAGAAAAATTTCATGAGTCTGATTGAATCCCAAGTCACACTGAAGATTGATCACGTGATTGTGAGTGGTCGAACTAACAAAGTTAATGTATGGGCGTGAGAATTGGCGGAATTTGGGAAAATCCATGTTATTCATTTGCTATGGAACGCTTCCAATTATGATAATATGGTACTACAACAACAACTGGAAATATTTGATTGTGCTTTTGAAGATTTTGCAAATCTCCACCTTAGCTATTTCATGGGGTTATCTTTTACCCTTCATAAAAAGCTTTTTACAAGATCCTTTTTGATCAATAACTACAATATACATTAATATATATTAAAATAAAAACTAAAATGAATTCAACGGATTTTTTCTTTAAATTCGCAAGCATTGGTTATCGGGCAAATAGTTAGTTGTTTTAACAAACGAATGCAATTTTATTGGTTGTGATTGCCAATTAGACTATTAATGTGCCCAAAATGTAGTTCTTTAAACTATTTTATATACTGTTGTGTCAGACAACTATTGGTTGCTTCAACAAATTTTGTCGGTTATATTCTGATAGTAGATGGGACCAAATAATTTGGTTGGCAAAAAAATTGGTCGGCACAACAAATTTGTTTTCTGTGTGTATTAAAAGGAGGTAGATTTGGTTGCCACAACCATTTATCTTGTGACGCGACAGAAAATCTGTTGAAAATCTCAACAAATGGTTATAAGTACGAACAAATTCATGTAAATACTGAAAATTGATATGAACAACTTATATATATATTTCTAAATATGGAATGTTCCTAGCTACAACCGAATTCCAACCCATCTCTTCTCTGTGTGCACACAGAGAATACAGATTGGTTGTGATAACCGAATTTATTGCCAACCTCCTTTTGGCAGTTGCACCAACTATCAGTTGTGTCACCCGAAAAATTCGGTCGACTCAATCGAATTATGGGAACTCCAACTAATACTATATATGGAGTTGGTTGTATCAGACGATGGAATTTTTCGTTGTTCCCTTCATTTGGTTGTGTCACCCATCCCCAATTACAAATTAATTTCATTTAAATTGTATATTTTTATTTGGTTTAAGTACGTTTAAATATTTGTATTAAAGGTGTATAGCTAAATACAATGTATGATAACAATTAATGTCCTTAAAATGTTTTGGCGGTTGGGCAAACAAAATTTAATACACATCCCATTATGACCTTCAGTTGAAAGTCGACTTTTTTAAATATTAAAATGCATAAAAATGGACCCGTATTACTAGTTTTTGCATATAAGTTATTTTTGGTCGCTATAAGTTATTTTGGTCTGTGCCTACAGACACGTTTGGACAAGCAAGCCAATTTTGAAACCACAAGTGATGAACTTCTTCTTATTGCTGAGTGTGTCCCGATAGTGTGTTAGGCATTATGAAAAATAAATAACTTTTGAGCATTCGCCCGAATCTGGCCCATGGCCCTTTGTATCCACTTGGGTCTGTTGTACAACGTTGACATATTGGATTATTGTTTAAAAATAAATCAAATAAGATTAATTAGATTTTGGTGCACTCATGTTTATAAAAGCAGTTCAGAACCTACCAATTTATTCACAATGACATCTCTGTGAGGTTCCAAGTACACAAAGCATCCTGGAGATATGTCATTAAATCCGATTGGGGTACGTATGATTTTTATGCCCTATAATATACCCAACATAAATTATCCACTCCTATATCGTTACGTATCTTTTACTTACGTCCTCAAAATAATGCTTGTGGTGGACGTCTTTCTAGAAATATTGTAAACTCATTTTAAAGACGTTTGTATTTCAAAATGTTCGATGGGGTGTCATCACCAAGTCTTTGAGATCCATCCATTGCTCCAAGTTATTTATGAATATTATGCAGTGGTGAAACACCCTTCTAACTGACGTTTGAGTCAAGATACTCATGGCACAGTGGCAGAACACTGGACTACGATCCTGTAGATCCAGGTTCGAATCCTATCAGGACCAATTTATTTTTCAATTTTCTCTTTTATTTAAGGTTTTTTAATTTTCTTCTTGATAGGAAATTTATGTTTATTTATTCTAGACATAGAAAAAAACAGAAAATCTGTGAAAATTAAATCCACTACAAATTCAATATGGCTTTCCCATCGAATTACGTCACCAAATAGCCTTTGAATTTTACAATCTCATAGGATCCCGATTTACCTTGCTTACAATAATTAGCCAATCGGATTTTGCTACTTGGCACACTTTCCTATGACATTTTCTCTCATTCTTCGTTAAGTTTTATTACCCTAACAGTACAATACAATATTCTCATTGCCACAAGCTTATAAACTCTGGCTGTAATCATTGATATTTCTGTTCAATTTTGAAAATCACACGAAGCGCATCGTCTCAGAAGAACTTGATATTACCACAAAGTTTTAAAGTGAAATTATCCATTAAAAGTGTCACAAGAACTCCTAAATAAAATTTAGTTTAAAGTGAATTTGTTAAATTCGATTTTCCAGCTTCATATTTTTAAATAAATTGTGTTTTCAATTCTAAAGGTAATAATTTAATGGACTTAAAATAAATTCCTTTATTAATGGAAAATTTTGTTTAGGAATTTAAAGATCAAGATTCGTGGCGAATTCACATTTTTTTAAATTAATTTCCAAATTAATATCCATTGAGAAAGTTCTGCCTCTGAAAGTTCTAAACCTCTTTCTTGGAAGGAATAATTTTTGGCAAATTAAGTTAAAATTTTGCTTAAAACATAGGTAAGCAAGTGAAAAGGAAATTTTTCGTCAGTTTTTTCGGTAACAAATTTCGGTTTTAGATCCCAAAAGTGAACGATCGAATTGTTTTGTAGGCAACATATCGGCTTTTCCTCATTTGCGGGAATTTCATAGAAATTCCGTGAGTGAGGAGATTTTTTTGCGAGGATCAGAAAATTTGATGTGAGGAGATTTCCTTGTTTTGGTGGCTCCAAAACCCTGCAAAACTTGTTGAAGAAAAGATCAGAATAAATTGAGCGAAACCCAATGATTTGTCCATTCTGATGAAAATGATGATTGCTTGTAATCGAATTTATCCTTAAACCAAAAATCTATTCCGATGCTCCATGAAAATTTTAAAGGTGCTCCTATGTGAATTGTGCAAAGTGTGACAACTTCATCATAGTTAGCAACCCCCACATTCATCAACAACAAACATCCAGAAATTCATCACAATTCAGCACCCACGCTTGGTTAAGCAGTGTCTATAAATAGACGCATGGGAACTTGGAGCCCAGCTTAATCAAATACACTATGTTAAATCCAGAATCTCAGTCAACGTCGTTTTAAGTCATGCTGTCCACTATCTGCTTGATGGCTCAGCAGGCTAAGCGCAGTGCAATGTAGCACACCAAGTTACAGCGACCCCAGTTCGATTCCTGTGTCAGGCAGATTGAATAAAATTTTAGAAGTATCTTAATGTATTTATAATAATCATATGCAAAATTTCTATCTTAATTCTTATTTGGAAAACAGCTAAATCGAGTCTACGTTTGTAAAAACATCACAGACAGCAGTCATGTAAAATGTTCATCGAGGCCTCGTCGACCATCATACATATCAAAGCGGCTAACAAAACTTGGGTAAAAAGAAAAGCCCAAAAGTTGGCTTAAAAGAAAAGTGAGTAAAACGAAAAGAAAAACCTAAAAATTTTCATTTAAATTTTGCATATGATCCGTCACATTTGAAAATAAGAATTTTCTCAAGAAATTAAAATTTTCCATAAATTTAAGTTTTTGTATTTGATATTCATGAAAATTTAATCGGAATCTAATTTTTAATTAATCCATAAATAAATTTAGTTTAATTCTAATTTAGTTTAACCTTTCAAATCTTTAATCATAATTTAGTTTACATTTTCAAATCTCGGCCTCAGCCTCAGATTGAAGGCCCAATTTTCTATTCAATTGACTTTTCATGAAGATCTAATTTGTGAATTTGAGAAATCTAGTGATTATCGTACTTTTCATTACTATCTGAATTTAAATATCTCCAAAAATTTATATTGAGGAAATATGTTGTTATTCTCTTTCAAAATTATCTATTCTTACATTACCTAAATTTTGCTAAATTAATTCTCCATAATGGAATTAATTGAAATATACATAATTGACTCTTTCAAAATGAATTGCTAAATTTTTATATTTCTTTGGGTAGAATATAGAGATGGAGTAAGTGGTTAGGTTTGGGGCACTAAAAACTTATGCCATTAGTGCCATGGTAGGGTTGGGTATAGAGGCTATGGTTCCCAAAGCATCGGGGAATCTTATAACTGTCGCCTAGTTTACATTTGTTTCTTTTCTGTCAAAAAATCAATCAATGGGGAATTTTGGTTTAAATTTGGTTGGTTAAAATCCATATAAATTCCATAATTCATAGTCATTTTGTACTTTGTGATAATCGGGAGTCTATAATAATTTTTTTTGTTTATGTCCAAGATTGTGGAATAAGGGTACAAGGTGGATCTGAACCCCCCACCCGACTGCCTAGCTATCCTTTTCAATGGCTCCCTTATCTACTTTGCTACCTACAAACTATCTGGATTCTTCCCATCTTCCACCACAATCTGAGTCTAAAGTGTGTTTTGGTAAAGTTTCACTGGACTTGGTATATTTTGATTTTAGGTTTGATACCTCCTAGGCAACATGAATCCCTTTTGGACATTACATGCTTTGAACAGCATTGTGGATGCCACTTTGTAGCGGTTTAAAAATCGTCATTTGTTACGTTTAATTGAAAAACAAACAAAAAATATCTTCTTTGAGCACCAAGTAATTAACAAAAATTGAAGTGACATTTAAAAATATTTCAAATAGGATTCGGTTGTGAATACTGTATGTCAGTTCTGATTGCTAAATGGCAGTTACGAAATTTATTTAAAGTTGGTTGTGCCAACAGAATTCGAAACAAATGCTTCAAAATATACACAGAGAATACTGATTGGTTGAGACAATCGAATTTATTGCCAACCTCCTTTTGGCAGTTGTAGCAACTACCGGTTGGCAGTAGTGACACCCAACAAATTCGGTCGACACAATCGAATGATGGGAAACCCAACTACTACTATATATAGAGTTGGTTGTGTCAGACGATGAAATTGGTCGTTGCTCCCTTCTTCATTTGGTTGTATCTCCCAACTTTAAAGTACCATGACCGAATTAAATAACAAAATCCCACAAAATACTGAATTTCATTTATATTTTTTAGATGATAGGAAGGTACATATACTTAAATACAATATATTAATACATTAAAAAATGTTCACCCTTAAAAGTATACCCTCCAGCATGAATAGGTTGGGAAATCGACAGATAATTGAGCTAAATCTTTGGTACTCTTAGCATATTAGTATTTATAGATGGTGTCCGAACTGTCTATAGCCCGTCTAAAACACACAATAAATTAAGTAAAGAAATTAGTGTGGAGTTTTAAAAACGACATACGAACCTATCCCCGATGGTCACTTTATTGGGGTTTCATATATATAAGGCAGATGTAGTGATGGATTTTTTCTGAGCCGCCGTGTTAAACACAATGAAATTATACCATAGTGTCCTAAGGCCAGTTTTGCACGGCGCGAGTTGTTCACGACAATATTTTATAGGCAGTCCACGGATGAGGCAGATAAACTTCGAAACGAATAAAAAAAAATATTTTTCAGTTGTAGTTATTTGATATTACAAAAACACACTACATCAGCGTTGATGGTAATAATTTTATTGACATTTCAAAAAAATATTCAAAGGAATTTGGCTGTGAGTACCAAACGAAAGTTCTGACTACTAAATGACAGTTACAAAAGTTTTATAAGGTTGGTTGTGCCTATCGAATTCGATCAAAATTTTTCAAAAGAGAGGCATTTAGTTTAGACAACTAATTGTCTTGTATTACAAACAACAAATGGTAGAAGGAACGAAATAACGATTGTAAATAAAGTAAAATGAATGACACAACTGTGATTTGATTGTAAATGTAGAAGTTTCGTTACAATAATCGATATTCAACCTATCTGTTTTCTGTGTGTATAGATTTTGTTGCTTCAACCATTTGTCTGGTATCACAAACGAAATTCTATTGAAATGATTGCCAAATGATAGTAAGCATGAAAAGATGATTGCATTAAAGAAAATAGGTTGACATACCTAATATATAATTCTAAATGTAGAATTTTCATTATCAGAACCGATTTCCAACCAAATTGTTCTCTCTGTGCAGAGAATACAGATTGGTTCTGACAATCGAATTTATTGCCAACCTCCTTTTGGCAGTTGGCAGTTGTGTCACCCGACTGATTCGGTCGACGCAACTAATATCTCATATGATGTTGGTTGGGACTCCCGACGACATCGGTTGTTGCTACCTTCATTATTCAGCTGTGCTGCCCAACCTTAATAGTGCTTATGACTAAATTAAAAACCAAATCTAAAATCAATGTATTTGATCAAATGATGAAAATTGCACTTTATGATTTTTTAGATATTAAGTTGGTTGTAAATCATCTCGTATATCCTTTGACATGAATTAGAAATCATCCTATGCGCAAAACATCTTTACTATAAACAACATAAAAATTGATTAATAAATTGTTTCATATATATATTCGTATCGAAAACAACTAAATATGGCAGAAAGATTGGCCGGGCCGAATCTTAAATACCCAACACCATGGAGGGCATATTAGAAAATTTCCCGAAGACTTATCTCATAACATATTACATGAAAATCTGCACAAGAAGTATATATTTAAATAAAAATACTAGTATTATAAATATATACCTCAAAACATTTTGTCGATTTCACCAGTTATCGTGAAAGTTCATATTTCTTTCAGCATGTATTTCAGTTATCTGGTCAGTATTCTACTAAATTAAAAGAAACTGGTTTTGGTTAATTGATAAAATTATAGACTGAACTCTGATCAAGATAAATACCCGATGAAACTGCATCAATTGGAGCACAAAAGGCTTATGGCATAAAAATGGAGCAACGCAGCCAGTTTTTGATGCAATGGCATTTACAAATTAAACATATTGAAATAGAAATTGGGGTATATCCCAATCCGTTTTGGACCATGCAATAATCTGAACCTATCATTAAGGTTTTTCTTTGTAGAATTATGGAGGTACATTTTCCAAAAGATGCGCTTTCAATCGTCATATATAGCTCCTTGACCATTCAGGAAGTGTATTTCTCATCCAATATATTACATCCTGAATCTTCCAATAATTTGTTACATACTTAGAAGATTAAAAAAATTGCCGCATCTATAAATTCTGCCGTTTTACTTTGAAATCAATAAAATACGTCTTCTTTCGACATGAAATTAATATTTTAATAGAAATGACATTTGTAAAATAATTCAAATAACATTCGGTTGTGAAAACCATCTGTGAGCTGTGATAACTAAGTGACAGTTACGACAATTAATTACGGCAGGTCGTGTCATCCGAATTCAGACAAAAATTTTAAAAATTGAGACATTTAGTTCCTACAACTGTATGTCTTCTATCACAAACGTAAATCCACTGAAATAGATGAAACATTGTAGTAAAGACCCACGTATGATTGTAAATGTAGTATATGTATTGGGACAATTGATATTTAATTACAAATGTAGAATTTTCATTACTTCAACCGATTTCCAACCAATCTCTTCTCTGTGTGTATTTTCAAAAATTCGCATTTTTTTAAAGAATTTAGCGTTTTTTCGGCAAAATTTAAACAACTTGCATTTTTTTAATTCTTAATCTGTTTATATTTGATACAAAAAAATTAAATTTCCCAATAAAAATATGAAAAAAGCGAGTTATAAAAAATCTACTCAAATTAACTTCCTGCACACACACACAGAAAAGAGATTGGTTAGCAATCGGTTGTAATAATGAACATTCTAATTATGGAACGAAATATCAACTGTATCAACAAATATTCTGTATTTACAACATGGGTTCTATTCCTAAGACCATCTGGGAACGGAATCAAGAAAATGTTATTTATGATAATAGACAAATGATTGGGTTAACCAAATGCTTCAACTATGAATAATTTTATTGGAAATTGGTTGATACAACCTACCAAGAAAACATTTTGCAACTTTCATTCAGTACTCATCATAACCATACGGTTGCACAAACCGATTGTTATTGGAAATATTTTTGGTTGTCATTTTAATATTTGTCAACGACAAATTATTTATATTTGTTGTCGAGGAAAAAACAAAAACCTCTTCCTATAAAAGTCAAACCAAAATTTTTTTAGAGATTAAATCGAGGCAAGATCAAGATTTGGCTATAAAAGGGGCATAATTTTGGTAACATCTTAAAGGTAAATTTTTATGATCAAATTGCTGTAATTTTCACTGATAATATTAATTTACTCTCCAGACTGGACATTTAATTGCACAAAAACCTTTACCATGAAAGTTGCAGTTTGAAATCTGATGCGCTGAACATGGTCAGTATGGGTTCTCTTTTTATAGATATCAAAAAATGTTTTAAAGCGATAATTTAATTAATGTATGTAGGTCCTTGGTCATGAGTAACATTTATTTCTGTGCGTTGACGACTGTAATACAGTAATGTATTACACCTACAATGGTTTTTGGATACCCAATTCCGCGAGTCAGGTAAAAAATACTGATGGATTCCAAGTTACCAGCGGTTCAATCTGCGTTGCCCGTTCATTCGACAATCCTGCAGTAGGCTACATGAGCTTCATCTAAAACCGTCGCGGATACTTAACTGTTTAAGGGAATCGTTTATTTTCATTTATATTAATATATAGATATATAATATTTTCATTTATACTCTATCAATCTCAAATAAATATATCTAAATAAAATATAATATTTTTCGGAAAAACATTAATTTGCAATTCGGGTGTGGGTGCTATTTAGGTTGGGTAATGCAACCGAATGAAGAAGGTAGTAACGACCAATTCCATAGGTTAACACAATCAATACCATATTGAGTATTAGTTGCATCTCCCATAATTCGATTGAGTCGACCGAATTAGTCAGGTGACACAACTGCCAACAGATAGTTGCTACAACCTCCAAAATGAGGTTGGCAATAAATTCGGTTATCACAACCAATCTGTATTCTCTGCACCCCGAGAAATGATTGGTTGGAATTCGATTACGACAACAGTTTGATAGTGGAAACCCACGATTTTTAATTGTGTGGAATAATTATTAGTTATATCTCTTGTTTGATAGTTTATATAATCAATATAACGGCGGTGTTACCAAAAGTTGGTACACACGACCAAATATTGGTCGTTATTTATACATTGAAGTGTCTAACCATTTCAATTTATTCCACCCTATTGTGATAACTGATTTGTATTGCCAATGTGTCTCCAAACCCAACTGAAAGTCCGCCTAGTCAATAAGTTGGTTGTGTTAACAAATTTTATAGTTATAAAGAGAATTTGTTGCTATGGACTACATATATATGACAACAAATAAGATGTTTATTTCGGTTAATATATGAAACTCTAAAATTTAAATATTTGATGACGTGAGTCCAATTTTATCTAACCATCTTTTAAACCGGTAGCTGGATTCTTAAGTGGTAAGTAACATAAAACGACATTAATCTCACTAATATTTTAACCTTTTCCCTAATTTTCTTACAATTTCATAAAATATATCAATCAAAATATGACGACTTCCGGGGTTGTGAAAGGTGTATATATAGATTTTGTGCCTCATTATCAAACTCAAAATCAATCAGCAACCAAAACCTTTCGCCTGGTCATGCCTAAGTCCCACAGAAAATCGAGTGCGATTGTGAGAGTGAGTATCAAATGATGACTGAAGAAGAAGAAGATATTTTGAGAACCGTGCACCAAGAACCACAAACACCGAATTTGGGCGACATTCCAATTTTTCATCAGATAAATGATCAATATGAGAAATATTAATTTGTAATACTATTAAATAAAATAAAATCTGAAATCATTAAACGGACGTTTTCTTTAATTTTATAATAATTTGTTTTCCGAAAAAACATATAATTGTTTTAACAAACGAATGAAACCTTATTGGTTGTGATTTGCAATTAGACTGTTATTGTTCCCAAAATTTAGTCATCCAAACAATTTTCTGTATAGTTGTGCCAGACAACAATTGGTTGCTATAACAAATTTTGTGATAGTAGATGGGACTGAATAATTCGGTTGGCAAAAAAATTGGTTGGCACAACAAATTTGTTTTCTGTGTGTGTGCAGAGAATACAGATTAGTTGTGACAATCGAATTTATTGCCAACCTCCTTTTGGCAGTTGTAGCAACTACCAGTTGGCAGTTGTGACACCCAACAAATTCGGTTGACTCAATCGAATGATGGGAAACCCAAGTAATACTATATATGGAGTTGGTTGTGTCAGACGATGAAATTGGTCGTTGTTCCCTTCTTCATTTGGTTGTATCTTCCAACTTTAAAGCACCATGACTGAATTGAATAACAAAATCCCACAAAATACTGCATTTTATTTATATTTTTTAGATGATAACGTAGGAAGGTACATATAATTAAATACAATATATTAATACATTAAAAAATGTTCACCATTAAAAGTATACCCTCCAGCATGAATAGGTTGGGGAATCGACAGATAATGGAGCTAAATCTTTGGTACTCTTAGCATATAAGTATTTATAGATGGTGTCCGAACTGTATATAACCCGTCTAAAACACACAATAAATTAATTAAATAAATTAGTGTGGAGTTTTAAAAACGACATACGAACCTATCCCCGATGGTCCCTTTCTTGGGGTTTCATATATATAAGACAGATGTAGAGATAGATATTTTCAGAGCGGACGTGTTAAACACAATGAAATTATTTCATTTTGAGGATGCGCACCGTATCATTGAGTACCCTGAAGCTTTTTGTTTGCAATATAGCCAATATTGCTGTGTATTATTTTAGTTTCACAGCCAATATAGTGTACTAAGGCCAGTTTCGCACGGCGCGAGTTGTCCACGACTATATTTTTAGGCAGTCCACGGATGAGGCAGATAAACTTCGAAACGAATAAGAAATATTTCGTTTTCAGTTGTAGTTATTTGATATTAAAAAGAAACACACTATACTTCAACGTTGATGGTAATAATTTGATTGACATTTGAAAAATATATTCAAAGGAATTCGGTTGTGAGTACCAAACGAAAGTGCTGACTACTAAATGACAGTTACAAAGGTTTTATAAGGTTGGTCGTGCCAATCGAATTCGATCAAAATTTTTCAAAAGAGAGGAATTTAGTTTAGACAACTAATTGTCTTGTATTACAAACAACAAATGGTAGAAGGAACGAAACAACGAGTGTAATTCTGTGTACTAGCTCACAAAAAATCGCTTCTGTAACATATACTCCCAAACATATTTTGCTTCAAGCATATATATTTTTGGGTATTGCCCAAACATTTATATGTTTGATCTCTTCTAATATATAATATGTTTGAAAGCATATTGGTCTAAACAATATATGTTTGGGTAGTCTAAGTTCCAAACATTTTGTATTTTTGCATCCAAATTCAATAATGTTGTCTTCCAAAAAACAATATGTTATTATGTGAACATATAATATGTTTGGAAGCATTTTGCACCCAAAAATATTATATGCTTAAAAAAAATTCTCCCAAGCAATATTGTGCTCAAAATTTTATTTATTTATTTATATATTTACAATCATAATGAATTATGAAAATAAACAGGTAATATAGGTGCTAACAACATAGGTTTTCGACCTGAATGCTCAAAATTTTGTTTCTGCCCAATTGTATATTCCCCCACATCTTTCTCACTTCCACGAGATTTTTTAGTTCTTAGCACCTTTTTCTGTAATACAAACATTGTAGAAGAAATTATTCAATTGTATGATTTTAATTTTACGTTTTGCCGGACGGGGATTCGAACAGCGGACCACACAGTTTGTAAGGATCAAAGAAGTAGCTGATCAATTGCCCAAGGAAAAATAAAATGTAAATTTTGTAATAACAAGCAACAACCACCAACTTAATTCAATATCGCTCCCTGTTAAATAGCGCTCCAAGCTACTAAACACATATATGTTTATAGGCTATTTCTAAATTAATATATGTTTGCATCCAAGCATATTATATTTACAAACATTTTATGTCCCAAACATAATATGTTCTAACATATTAACATATATGTCCCGAACATGTTATGCTAGTTTATGAACATTATATGCTTGCACTCAAAAATATTGTGTTTAAAAATTTGTGTTCCAAACATATAATGTTTATAGCCAAACATATGAAAAACAGTCTTTTTCATCCGTGTATGTGCAGTTAAAAAAAGAACATTTTAAGAGGACATTTCTGGAAGTGATTTAAAAGTTGTGCCCTTAGAAGTACTTCCAAACTTTTTTGTTGGGATACGAACGCAAAGTGAAAACTAGTACTAATTCAGCAGCGACACAACGAGGTCTAGATGTATATGATACAATAATCTCCCTTTCGTCAACGTTATTACAACATTGGAAAAGTTTCATGACACTTTTCCAAAAGATGCGTAGCCTATGTGCGGCTCGAATGTCGGATTATCAGGGCAAAGAATCTAATTAAGTTACTGATAACTCGTTGCAAAGAGTGCGTCATCACGCGAAGGTTGCTTCAGCGACATATAATGGCGCCACTACCCAGAAATAGGACATCTGTTGACAGACCCTTTGCGACTTCCGGGGTCGATTATGCTGGCCCTTTCGATCTCAAAACATTTCACGGAAGAGGATATCGCCTGACTAAAGGCTACATCTGTCTCTTCATTTGTTTTGTGCCCGTGAGTGATTTGTTGACGCCAGATTTTGTAGCCACATTCTCCCGATTCGTGTCGCGCAGGCGATGTCCTAAAAATATGTATTCGGATAACGGCCGGTACTTCACCGGAGTGGCTCGGGAAGTTAAGACCGAATTGAAGAAAATTGTATCGGCTCTGCGGGGTGAGGTTGTTACACGCTACGGCTTCCAGCCACTCGAATGGCACTTCATCCCGGCCACGGCTCCTCACATGAGCGGCTTGTGGGAGGCCGGTGAGAAGAGTTGTAAAACCCACCTGAAGAAGATGTCGGGATAAATTCGTCACATTTGAAGAGTTCGCTACCATTCTGGCCTCAATCGAATGTTGTATGAATTCGAGGTCGCTAGCCCTTCTTTCCGAAAGTCCTTATGATACCACCGCTCTCACCCCTGCTCATTTTTTGGTTGGGTTCTCTCTGTTAGCCCCGGCTCAGTGTGAAGAATTTCCATCCAAAACCTCGCTTCTAAACGGATGGTGTAAGCTTAAAATTGTTTAGCAAGAATTCTGGCGTCGATGGATGGCAGAATATCTCTCTCAGCTCCATAAAAGATTTAAGTGGAAGTCGGAAACGGAGAACTTGGTCCTCAATGATTTGGTAGTGGTGCGGAATGAATGGGTCCCACAGATTGGCGACTTGGTCGCGTGGCAATGCTTTACACGGGGCCTGATAACCAGATACGCGTTGTAGCTTTAAATTCCAAAGCTGGGGTCATTACTATGCCTATCCACAAGGTGGTACTACTACCTCGTTCACAATAACTAATATACGAAATTATTGGGCCAATATGATTGATCTTAATATCTATATGACTCTAACCATTGAATTGTCTCTATTCCAACAGCAATTTACTTTAATGACAATCTGTGCCCGCTATGCGACTTTCGTCACCCGCCACGGAATTTTCGGAAATTTTTGACCTTACCACCCATTGAAAAACGGTGTATGGTAACCAAATTCAACGGGTGCATGAGCTGCCTTTCATGGCTGCTGTGCAAAATCTCGGCTTGGGTGCAAATGGCGGCGTGGGCAGTTATGTGGACTACAGTAGCACCACAGATGCACTCAAATGTTCGGGTTATGCTTCACCCAAATGTTACGAGAAGTTTTTATACGACAACACAAACGTTCCCCCTTGAATAGGAAAAGTGTAAGAAAATCATGACAGTTCTCTGGAGGATGCAGAATGACGTTCGCACCGTTTCGGTCAATCTTGTACGACGAGTGCAGCCAGCCCTGATGTCTCCAGGGAGCCCAATTGTCGTCGAGGCAGTTAGGGTTAGATATGGTGTAGAAAACTTGGTCACATCCCTGGGCGCAGACGTTGCTGGAAAAGCGAGTGAAGTTTGCCCTTTGCTCAAGAGACGATATTCGGAACTGCTATCTTTGGTGATATGAATATTGACAACTTATTGGACCCTTATTGAATATTCTTTTATTTTACTTTTGCTTGGCCTTTTTTCATGAATTTTTTATTGGATATGTACAGTGACTCACAAAAGTATTCGTTTTTTATTTCTGGTAATCAAATGCATTTTTTTGTAAACCGTTTAAAATTTTTATGAAATAGTTTTATTAAAATGTTTCCATGGACATAAATAAAAACAAAACTAAAAAATCGTGAAATTAATTTCATTGTATTAATTTTAATCATTAAATCAAAAAACTACAAAAACATGTTCACAAAAGTATTCGTCGTATCAGTAATCACATTGTATGAAACAGTATTTTGGTAAACTTACTATATGGTATTTTGCCCTTTGTTAGTGCATCTTGGCATCGACTCTACCAATTTTCGACTTTTGTGAGTCCTGTATATGAATTAAAATTTTTATGTGATTAGTGAATGAGTATTCCATTAGCTTAAGAGATAGTATTGTATTTCCAAACGTATATAGATAGCTATGTTACTAATGTTACTAATAATTTTTATATTTTTTTTTATTTGAAACATTGCGCGTAGTCGCAAGGGGGCAGACGCAAATCGCCCGCCGCCTTTCGCCATGGCTATGAACGTGTCGCTGCCGCTCTAATCGTGAGGCTCTATTGGATGTATATTGTTATTTCGGGAGGAAAAGAAATATTAGTTGTAATGAGAGCGAGTAGGAGTGAGGCAAGCTTTCACAAGAAGTGAAGTATTGAATTTGTGTATTCCATTTTTATACGTTGCTATTGCATTGGAAATTTCGCTAATAAAATTCTATTAAAAAGAAAACGGAAAGATAAAGAGTGTTATTTCAAAGGGAAACCAGTAGGACTGCTAATCCATTCTTCTCTCAAAGACCACAAATTTACACGAGCCATGTTGTGTTCATATAACAATGAGTTTAATTCTTTTGCCCAAAATACCTGGGCTCCAGCGTCTTTTTTGGTAGTCTGTTATTTTTGTAATCAAATATTATTCGAAGAAGATATTTTAAGTGTGAGGAGAGGGTGTAAATGTGGCTTTTTTAAACTTTTGTTTCTAAAAGTATGTATGTTGGCGTAAAGGTGGGCATTCTAAGTATTTTCTTTAGAAAGTATAATAGTAGCTTATCCATT
Organism: Haematobia irritans; assembly: GCF_050003625.1. Taxonomy (NCBI): domain Eukaryota; kingdom Metazoa; phylum Arthropoda; class Insecta; order Diptera; family Muscidae; genus Haematobia; species Haematobia irritans. Next base: position 72,993,070 of record NC_134401.1, on the reverse strand, counting down.
TCATCGAAGTTGAAAAAATCCCATACTTGCGATCCCTAACTTTGTATTTATCTACATACACTTAGAAAACTGTGAATCTACCAAGAATAAAAGTACAGCTGGACATTCTGTCAATGATATTTGTGCACTGTCTCAAGAATTACTCGCACATATCCACACGTTTAAAGTAGATAGCCAAACATGGTCAGATCATATGCCGATTACCTTAGCTATGGTCTTCACTCGGACCAGTAGCCCAAATAAAAATGTTTTGCTACCGAAATTACAGTGGAACCAAAACAAAATTAATCAATACCACACCAATATACGGGAAGCTTTGGAAGGCCAGTTAACTACAAGACAACCCTTACCAGTTAATTTTGAAATTATTGCGGGAATTTTAAGAGAAGCAAATAATCTATGCTCTGCACCACGTACCAGTTTCTCAAAAAAAAGCAAAAATGGTTTGATTTCAACTGCTTCAAAGCCAGAGAAGCATCTTTCAAAAGTCTTAGAAAATATGAAAGGGAAAGCACATTGGAAAACAGGTCTAGATACTTAAATCTAAATCTCGAATATAAAAAGATATGTATCAAATCGAAAGAGAAATATCAGTTCAATATCGAAAGGAAAATCGATAATGTGTGAGATTCCAAAGACTTGTGAAAAATTTTAAGAGAAATATGAAATGAGGATGCAATAAATAACAGAGAAGTGCCTATGGAAGACTTGAAACATCACTTTTTCTAGTAACTTAGGTTAGGTTAGGTTAGTTTAGGTGGCAGCCCGATGTATCAGGCCCACTTAGACTATTCAGTCCATTGTGATACCACATTGGTGAACTTCTCTCTTATCACTGAGTGCTGCCCGATTCGATATTAAGCTCAATGACAAAAGAACTCCTTTTTATAGCCGAGTCCGAAAGGCGTTCCACATTGCAGTAAGACCACATAAAGAAGCTTTGAAACCCTCAGAAATGTCACCAGCATTACTGAGGTAGGATAATCCACCGCTGAAAAACATTTTGGTGTTCGGTCGAAACAGGAATCGAACCCACGGCCTTGTGTATGCAAGGCGGGCATGCTAACCAATGCACCACGGTGGCTCCCTTAAGTTACTTAACCAACCCCTGTTTTCACCAGATTCATTACGCACACATGCTTTTATTTGATGAAGATTTGGATGGAGAAATAACGCTCCGTAAAGTTAAGGAAACTCTTGCAAAGACCAAGGTTAATAAGGCTCCTGGAGAAGACCGTGTACCATACGAATTTTATAAATATGCCCCGGATGAGCTCCTACTGCAAATTGCGATATCTTGTAATTACATACTTGAGAATGGGGATGTAGACAATTCATTCTGCAAGAGCATTATATACCCTATATTCAAGAAAGGCGATAAATCACAGCCAAATAATTAACGTGGAATTTCGTTTATGAACTGTCTTCCCAAAGTTATGATGGGAATTGTTTCACAGCGATTAACGGATTGGGTTGAGAAACACGACAAATTAAACGAATTTCAAGCAGGATTTCGTAGAAATTACTCCACATCTGACAATATTTTCTCACTAACGTCAGTCATTCACCTAAACTGGAATAGAAAAAGGAAAACGTATGCAATCTTTGTCAATTTCCAAGCTGCTTTTGATAAGGTATCTCGAAGTGCAATGATGTATAAGCTGAATGACACTGGTGTATCGACAAAAATACTCCGATTTATCGAAAGGGTTTATGAAAATACCATATTTTCGGTGTGGACAGGCACATAACTGTCAGAAGAATTTTTTTTTTACAAAAACAGGAGTGAAGCAAGGCTGCCTACTTTCACCACTTTTATTTGCTCTGTACCTAGATGAATGGCTTGGGGTGGCACTAACGTGGAAGGTTTGAATATACGCCTTTTGCTTTATGCTGATCACATTGTCCTGCTAGCGAATGTACTGCAACGGATGATTAATAGACTGGAAGAATATTGCAATTTGTGGAATATGGAGGTTAATATGAGTAAATCCCAAATTATGATATTCAGGAAGAGTGGCATAATATCAAAATATGAACAGTGGTATTATAAAGGCGAACAAATTACGGTCACATCTGAATACTGCTACCTTTGGTTGACTTTGACGCCGAAACTATCCTTCACCAAACACGTCGTAGCTAGAAATCAAGCGGCGAAGAATAGCATTAATTGCACATGGGAAAGTTTTCCAAATAAGCCCAATGTGTCAGTAAACTCTAAATGGGAATTGTTTTTGGCGGTTTTGCAGAGCGATACAAACTTACGGGTCGCAAGTTTGGGGTTACTCCAACTTTAAGAAAGTCGACAGATTTGTTCTATACTTTTTGAAAAAAATTCTTAGTTTGCCAAAATGTACGCCCACATATGTTCTCATGCTGGAAACTGGTGTATACATATTTACCTTGGGAACACATATGAAATATTTGTCCCGAATTTTTTTTGATTACGAGTATAAGGTTATATAAAATATTAAATCCTTCAAGCGCTCAGTTTTTTATAAACGAGCATCTCTCTCAGGAAGAAATTATGTGGATCTTCAAAGCTAGAAGTGACCTGATTCAATTGAATGGCAATATATTTCAACAGACCGCAAACCGCCAATGTTCTATGTGCAATATGCTTGAAACTGAAAACTTACAACATTTCCTAGGCCATTGTCCTGCATTAAAATAATTTAGACTCATGTACTTTAAAAAGGTTTTGCTTACTGAAAATTATCTAATTTATGCTGTAGGTGGTTTCTTAATTGCTTGGAAGGATTTAGCTTATTATATTAGAACTTGTATCCAATACAGAGAACAACTTTTACATGAATTCAATTTTTAAACAACTTACGTTCACAGAAAGAAAGAAGCTTGATGACTAACGACCATAGGTCAATGCCATTATTCTTTATATCTTAAGATACTTAAATATATTATATTTTTTATTATTTTCCATTAATTTAATTGTCTTAATTGCCTATTTATATTATTTGGAATTTTTAATACTTATAAATTTTTATTTATATTAAGGTGTGGAGAATATCGTAATTGTATCATATAATTCATGTACTTTAATTTATAAGAACTAAATCTTGTTGTGCATAGCAAAATAAAAAAACAAAACAAACAAATACATTGTATTGATTTGTAAATGTATTACTTAAGAAAATAAAGAGTACTACTACTACTACTGGTTAATTTTAAAAAATTTAGATAATTTTTAGAAAGTTTTAACTAATTATTAGAATTGCAAACGCTGACATCACGCCGATATCACAAAAATAAGTAAATATTTTTCGACAAATCCAAAAAAATTATTGGACATAATTATTTTCTTTTTACTTGTTAAAGAAAATTTTGTAATTTGAAGGAAGAAATTGGAGTTCAAAATTACAAGAGTATCTTTAGTGGCATACGAAGTTCAGGATGGGCACATTTGTAGTAACGTTTACAAATTTAAATCTTTATGTTTCATTTGTGTCTAAATTTTCCCGTTTTTTGTTAATTTCACGTATGCCAAAAATTATTATAGAAAAGAAACAAGTAATTCCATGAACTTAATAATTCCATAATAATTCCATGAACTTAAATAACTTTAAATTTGCTTTAATGAAGTAGAGGGTTAATTTTTTTTGTGTGTACCGCTAAAAATAATTTCCATTTTGCGTTCAGAGATACGTTAGATTTACTGCGGTTTTCAATGTATTTTTTAAAAGAAGGTTTTGGCGTTAAAATCATACCCAGGTAGCAATATTCATATATAAATAACACCAATTTCATTTCCATGGTAATACTATTTTTCATTCGCCGATATTTTCTCTCCTTTTCTACAAACCATAATTTTGGATTTGGCTAAGATTGCCTCCATGCTCCACAACTTACAGTAATTTTCTAACTTATGTATCATGTATTGCGAAAAGTACGATATCGGATATTGAAATCATCAACCTTTACACCGCCGTCGATATATTCATGTAGATCATCTAGGTAAAGCGCAAAGAGTAGTGGTGATAACAAGCACACCTGCTTAACTCCCGCGGATGTACTAAATGTACTACTCTTTTCCCGTCCATATAGCAATTTCTGTATGTTGATAAACATTTTCGACAAAACGAACAACTTTTTTGGATACACCAATACGATGAAGCTTGTATATTAACGCTTTCCGAGACACATTATCGAATGCAGCTTTAAGATCAACGAAAAAATCATAAGTTTTCTTTTTCTGGTAACAATTCAGGTGAATAATGGAAGCACGATTGAAAATATTGTCTGCTCTGGAATATCATTTTCCGAATACTGCCTGCTATTCGTTAAATTTGTTATGTTTTTCGACCCAGTTAGCTAAACGCTCCGTTAGGATTCCCATCATAATTTTAGGTAAACTGTTCCTAAATGATATGCTCTTTTTGAAAATTTGATATATTGTACTTTTAACAAACGAGAGGTCAGTTTCGCAAGTTTTTATTAAACACTTTGGTTATTTCTAGAAGGAATTCGTCTGGTGCAAACTTATAAAAGTCGTAAGGTATACAATATTTGCCAGGAGCTTTATTTAACTTAGCTTTACTTAAATTATGTTTTAATTCTGCTAAGGTAATTTCCTTATCCAAATCGTGCATATTGAAAATTGTTGCTTATTTGAGGGCGGTTTAGTATATTTTTAAAGTAAGATCATAGTTCCTCTGGCTGCACCACAATGCCAGTTGTTTCTTCGTTTCTCATGCTAACTCCACCACCCAGCAAAAAAGCGTCGCCAAAAAAGTAATGAAAATGTTCTTTTTGAATCCGGAAGTGGTGCAAAATTGATGAATTTAACATGGGCTTGTCATGGGACGGAAGTCCTCCATTTCAACAGCCGGTGCACTGAATTTGCATCACTACTTTAGGTGTGATCCGAATTCAATGTTTTGGGTGTAAATTAAAAAATTCTGTGATATTTTGTCAAATAAATAATTTTTATAACTTTTTATAATTTTTAATGGATTCTAACGCTTGTCTGAAACGTTTGGCCTCAAATGTTTTCAAAGATTCACAATGTTTTCAGATTGGATTTAGCCTTTTTTTCGACAAAATTTAAATAATTTGTACAATTTTATGAATTCTTAAACTGTTTGTAACCAATTTGAAACAAAAAAAGTTTAAGTTACCCATTAAAAATATGAAAAAATCATGTTATAAAAAAATGAATGAAAAGAACTTCCTGTGTAGTTGAAATAAAGAACATCATTGGGAGTACATCTTCTGGAAGTGCTTTTAAAGTTGTGCCTTTGGAAGAACTTCCAAATTTTTTTGCTGGTCAGTCTTTTAAATCATTCACGTTATGTATTTTTTGTTCAAGTTTAAAATAATTTAGCATATCGACATATTTATTTTCTGTTTTCCTGTGTTGCTTTATATGCTTCTTCTACAAAACTTGCTATCGTTTACTGAGGTCCTAATCGTATTTATAAAATTAAATTCTCCACACTCATCACCCTGTACCATGTCATTTGCTATCACCATCCCATAGTCGTAACAAAATTGAATAACATTTTTCCTCTTGCGTTTACTACTTTATCTTTCGACTTCCTCTCCAATAAAATAGCAGTCGAGTCTATATGTAACTCATGAACATTTTTCAGCATTTCACCAATACGAATATTTAAATCGTCAATTACTATTTGATTTTTCGAAAAAAACGTATTTAATTTGTTGAAGCCTTCACACCAAGTAGAGGTGTGCACGTGATACGAAATTGTCGTGAGTCACGCTGATGCCAAGCGCGTGATTGTGATTAAGAAACTAAATTCGTGCGTGAGTCACGAAAATAATTTATTCGTGAGTGTGCATGAGTAATAAATTTCGGAAAAATACGCTCACGAAAATAATCCCGCGCACAGATATGAAGCGCTTTCGAGTTGAATTCATTTATAATTTTAGTGACACCTGGGATGTTAAGAGTTTAATAACGCTCTCGATTTTAATCATGCTCATGTTTTCAGACACGTCGTGAGTCACGATATTTTTCGTAAGTCATGGTATTTTTCGTGAGTCACGACATTTTCGTGCGTGAGTACAAATTTTCTTTTCAAACAACATCATGCGTGAGTAAGATTTTTCCAGTTATATATGATTTTGTCTGTAGTGCATATTTTATACCTTCTGTCTACAGATATTTTTTTATTCCGAATAGACATCCACCCATGGTTCCTCCAAATCTCGACGTAATGTAAAATTCCCAAAATATTTGTCAAAATTTCCTGCTTTATCGGATGTTATATTAGTTTCTATTAGAGCAAAGATATCGTATTTTCGTACATATTGAAAGAAATCTGCATATAAAACTTTATTTTCTAGGTCATCCATGTATATTGTAGGATAGAATTGTTAAATTTAAATCATTTACATATATTGTTTAAATTTAGTCTTTTTTGTATTCAACAGTAATTTACAATCGAGCTTTAAATCATTTAGTTTTTCACCATACAATTCGCTCAATATAACTTCGGCCTTTTTTTGAGGTTTGTCGATACTTAATATTTCTTCCTTAAGCTGCATCAATGACTATAAGCCTACTATTACCATACAAATTCCTTCGATAAACTGTCAGTAAATTATTATGAATATGGGCATTAGTGTTTTGCAAAACCTTTTCTGCCATTAGTTCTGTTTCTGTTTGCTATCGCGGCAATTTTTTCATTTGATCTGAATAGTTCGTTGACATTTGTAAGTTTCAAGAGATTATTACTGGATTGATTGTTTCACGTTAATAACAGTTTTCCTTTAAGTTTGATATACAATTCTCCTAATTAATTCATGATCTTTTGATCGTTCTGTTTTTAAAAAGCGTCAATTTCAGCTCTCATGGCTTCATTTTAAGCTTTGAGTTCATCAAACTTGTTGTCCGTACAAGAAACCTGGTTTTTAAGCTGTTTTTTAGTTTTTGCTCCATTATTTCGTCCATTTCTTTATGCATCACAATCATGAGTTCGGATACTTGTACATTTCCCACCAGGTTTTAAGATGCTGAGGAAATTGCACTGACAGGTGAAGTATCTATAAGCATTCTTTTTGTTAATTGTGATATTCGAACGGACGAAGTTGTAACAGGTGTGTTATTATTCATTGTGAATGAATATGGGGTGGCTACTCTATTCTTGCATCAATCTGGTAAAACTATTGAGATGTCATCCCAATAAACACAAACGTTTGAAAAATGCTAATTTTCAACAATTTTTCAAACAAGATAAGATTTAAATTGAGAAATTGTTGAGAAAATCGCGTTCTCAACAAAAAAAAAGGACATTACCCTCAACAGTGAAATTCAACACATTAGCAATAATATCTCAAGTGTTATCCTCAAATTTAAATGCATCGCTACTCAATAATTTTTCAAACAATTTTCGATGGGAGTCAAATTCAAAATTAACATCGTTGCAAATACTTTTCAACCTAAATTTGTATGAATGATATCCCCACTTCAAATTGAAAGTCAAAGCCAAAATTCTATGAATTTTGTATAATTTATTCATTTTCATCAAAATAAAATATATAATAATACACTACACTACATAGCCAATACCAATTGATAAATACAATACCAATTGATAAATAATAATCTTATTAAACATATCAACAAATAAGAACAAAAAAAAAAAAAAACAAACAACAAAACTTTAAATATCTTAAACATTATTAGTAAACACTTTTGCATTGATAATTCGATTTCCTTCCTTTTGGTGTCATAAACCAGCATTAAAATTTATTAACATGCGGGCAATTTGAAATTAGGAACATACTGGAATGCGTGTTAGAATTGATTTCCAGCAGAAGGAATTCACAAAATATTCATTTTAAACTGATAATAGCATATGAATTAAACTGACGATGTGATGCACATTTTCATCCAGAAGTTGTTGATTTCAACAATTGGTTGTTTTTAACAATTTTAATTGGTTGCACTTGTAATGTTTCTGGAAACTTTTTCTTGTCGATAAGCCACTCATTTTTCCTTGGTCAGCTTCTTAATGTTTGCAAGAATGTAGTATCCAAAGATTTTAGTTTTCTGCAAAGATATTTAAATTTAGTAACTTCTCTAAAGTGTTGATTTAATTTAAATTGACGTACCAATTATTATAAACTATCTGAAGCAGTTCCAGTTAATTGTCCACCATTTTTTCATCGGTCAGCTTTTTAATGTTTTCAAGAACGTTGAATCCATAATTTTAGTTTTCTGCAAAGAGATATACATTTAGTGACTTCCTTAAAGTTTTATTTCATTTTTTATTTTCACTTACCTATTTTTATAAACTATTTGGTTATTTGTCTAAAATTTTCCATTTTCTTTTATTTCTTGCAATTGACCACGAACTTCGTTGCACAAATAAGTATTGAAAACCACATGGTTTTTTCGTTGCATTTTAGGGTAGTGTTTTGTCAAAGTTTTCTCATATTATCTTCAACACCTTTTCAAAGATTTCGTCAACATTTTGCCAAATTGGAAGTAATTCGCAAATAATTTGAAGATGTATTGAAGATGAGCTATTTCAAGTCAAGTTGAATTTATGTTGAAAATTATATTTACCCTCAAACTGAAAAGTTGTTGCATTTGAAAAACGCTCATCCTGTGTTTATTGGGATGTATTGTTAACTAGCTATCTGGATACATTGTCAACTCCGAACACAGAGCGAATAAAAAAAACAAGAGTACGAAACAGTGAAGCGAAACTGCGTCAGTAGGTGGCAGTCATGAGCAAAAATTCTCTAATATCATGCAGTTTTTGTCGGCGATTCTCTCAAATATCATACAGTTTGCGTCAGCATCACCCAGTTCAGTTCTCTGACGACTTTACGAAACGTAAGGAAAATAGGATTTAGAACCAACTTTGTAGTAATAACGGCCATTTTCATGAAGCTCCGTTAGTGCACCGTTAACTAACGAACTTTTAAACCGTATTATGGGCATAGCTGCCATCTTGCATATATATTCCATATGCCAGTTAGGAACTTAACTGCCGAAAATTTTTCAGTTAAAGTTAACCGGAGAGAAGATATTTTGAATTTACTTTCTGTTAACTGGCAGTTAAAGCCTAACGGAGCTACATGAAAATGGCCGTAAATGTTCTTTTTAATAAATGGATTCATTCCATTAAATTTTTTGGCAGACAATTTGAAATTATAACTGCCGATGACTTTATAAAGAATTTATCAAAACATCGCTTCGACCGCAACGTCTGTAATACCAAAGCTATAGTTATTGTGCCACATCTATACGGTTGACATTTGTTTTCCTCGCAGAAGAGAACTTTCGTCCTCTTGTGTTTTCATTCTCTCTGCCAACCAGTATTATGTCATCCATAGACGAAGAAAAGGTATATACGTCTTTTGACAATTCACCATGATTTTGTTTATTTGCAGTGCACTGTCATTGCACTCCATTGCGCAGTTAAGTGACTCAATTTGTTTTTAGAAAACGGAAATTACCGTAAAAATCAGTCTATTTGCGTTAAGAAAAAGGTGTGGATGTACAGAATTTTATATGCTTTTACAATATTTGTTGTTTTATCGAAAGAACAAAGGAAAGAAAACAAATTAAAAAATCACTCATATGCAGACGTAAAAGTACCATCTACGGCGTGCAGACGAACCACAGCGCTATGAATTCACATAAGACGTCTATACCTTCCTTGGTCTATGATGTCAGCAAGAGATTAGCTGACTTTGTTTTTGTTCAAACAATTAGGAAGTATCTAGTTTCTTCAAGCTTTCCAGTGTATTTTTAATAATTCACTAAAAAATCTTAATTTTTATTAATATTCACCCAAAAAATCCAATGCCAACACGAGCTCCCAGCTCAATCTTCCATCAGCTAATCAGCATTCAAAACCAATTCAACGAATCCAAATGTGTTTATTTGCAAATTCTGTGGAGCCAAAAAAAGGATGTATATCTCCCGCCAAGTTAACAACAATGAATTCGACTACAACTATTCTCTACTTAAAGTACAACTAACAGGAAGTTCAAATATTGAGGTCATTATTGAATGAATTGAACTATCTTAACATAGTTCAAGAATATATAGAAATAAGACAAATTGGTACATAAACTTACCTTTATATCGCTGCTGCTTCTAACAACAACATCCTGGCCTGTGTTACCAGAGTTTGTCGTCACTTGTCCATTTAAACTACCGGCTAAATGTATATTTAGATCAGAACCCACAAGATCTCCCTTACCTGTAAAAGAAAATATTTGATTAATATTCAAAATTGCTTTGTATGGTTTTTGCATTTGCTACAAAGATGGATAGAAAAAAATATTTCATTATCCCCAGGCGCATTCAGTAAGACTGGATCAGATTCCTATAATGTAATGCTGCATCTATTGCCTTTAGATACTCTGTCACAGTTCGGTCCGCAAAATAATGCCAAGTAGTGGAATACACTCTGGCGAAACCGCTTTTCGACAGGAAGTTTTAAGCTCTAATACGCAGCAGCTAGGTTTGAGCTCAGACCCCGGGGAATAAACGTTATATAGATTTCTACACTGATGCAATATGTTCTGGCGAACCCACTTATTTGGCCAAAAATCAAAATACTAAAATCAACATTTATTTCTGTCATACGATAATAAATACTTTCAGATGTCAGAAAAAATAGTTTAAATATACGTCAAAACCCGTTATTCACTATTAATACGTGTTGTAATTATCAATACGGCGTTCTCACCAAGCATGTTTTGGAGTTTGAAATGTTTTCCCTTCATAAGCATTTCAAAAGGAGTCGTTTTTCCCATACAAAAAAATATCAAGTTCAAAACAAAAGTTTTCCTCCAAAACACGTCAATTTTATAATGTAAAAGCCCCTAATTTGGAATATGCTCAGACTGAACATACTCTTTTCAAAATATATGTCAAACTATTAAAATAAATTTCATAGAAAAAACGAATAAACAAAGGCTTTGAAGAAAATAGAGAAGTGAAAATAACTTAAAAAATTTTCCCTTCGCAATCGCGGTATTTTTTGAATTTAGAGTAAATGGGAATTTCAAGTTTCCATAGCAACCATCATACTAAAACATCTCAACTCGGTGTGAACGGTAACGGTAGGTGGGAACATATCATAACTTGTCAAGTACATTTTTATATGTAAGGTGATGGTAAGTACTTTAATTATCAAAAAACAAAATGTGAAAATGTCAATGTGATAATGAAATAATAGTGCTATTTTATAACATAAAATTAAAAAAACAAAATTTTTCGTAAAATTAAATGCAATAAAACTAACAAATTCCACTTTATTCCACATTGGCTTTAAAACAGGATGATTCTCTAACATCTCACGTATTAATTTATTTTATTTGTTTATTTATTGCTTGATTTCTTAAAGCTAGTACAACAAGATCTTAAATCTTATAACTGAAAGTACCAGCTTATCATATTTCAAATGTTTGTCGCGTTCCCTTGAGGAACCCTGCCTTTTGGAGAGGGATAAATACTGTTCGTCGCTGGTATTGCATCGGCGTGAGCTCAGCCATGATGGGTGCGGTTCTCAACAGTATTCTAACCCAAGCAGGGCGCGTGGCTCGCTAGGAATTTAGGACAGTGTGAATTGCAATTGGTCCTCACTACTTCAGGGGAGGTTATAAACCTGGTTGGACCGCCTAGAGGCTATACTCAATCCTTTGTTCCCGAAGTATGTTCGTATCGTTTGTGGCAGTAATAGTACGTAAAAAAATATTATTCCGTTCAGACCCAAAATAAAAAGTTTCTATTTCCTTATTCTTCTGTTCGTTATAAACCTCGTAGTTTTACAGGGACGACATCTACTAAAAGTGGGAGCAACTTTCCTCCTATTTTCTACTTATACACCTATGGGCCTAGGGTGAGCTCATCCTTTGCAATATAGGTAGGTTCTGGGTTTCAATGTAGTACCTTTTCGCCATAAAAACAAAACAACTACTACCGTACGAGGATTACCCACGGGGTAATCCCCAAATGGGAAATGACTCTTTTTATTTCAGGCGTTAAGTCTGTTTGTCAATGTTTTTTTTTTTTTTTCTTTTTAAGGTTATGTATAAGTATATAGGGAACTAGCTGCTACAGAATACCTCTGTACCACCGGAACAGTAGTGCTCTCTCCGAGTCGTTAGAAAAAAATTCCTCCCTCGTTGCAACTGTGGAGGTGGATAGAAAAGACGCGATCCAACTTCTATTAATATTACTATACGGTTAACCTAACCTACGATTAAGCTCAGGTATTTCCTTTTCTTCTGGTGGCTTCAAAGTCTTTTACTCATGACATCTGATATGTTGTGATTCAAAAGGTAAGGTTGATCACTAGCACACTATGTGGCGTTGTAAATTACTTTTCGTTAGACACGTGTTATCGCTCGCCGGCTCGAATAAAAAAAATCTCTTTCTTTTATAGGAAACCACCTCCGCCTGTTGGTATGGTCAAAAACGTAAGGAAGGCGAATCACATGAGGCACCTACCAATATGCCTCCGCGCGCTTTTTTTCTTTCCCATGTTCCCTGTAACTCTACAAAAACATATGATTTCGATAACTACAATGTCCATGCTAATTCCAGAGGGCATTAGAGTAGACTTAAGGGAGCACACCACATGTTATATGTAGCAAACAAAATAAAAATGTATAAATTATATCAAAACATATTGACATAATATTATGAAAAAGTGTGTAAAATATGTAAAAATAAACATTTTTAATTAAAAACAATATATAATATTTTCTTTAAGTAAATGTTTAAAATATTTATTTTTTGAATAAATTAGCATTGCTTATAGTTTGTAAACGTGATGGTAAGGAGTTCTAAAGACGAAAACTAAATATAAAGAATTGTCTCTCTGATATCAATGACTTGATTCGTGGGTGTATTACTTTTAGTAAAGGTTATCGAACGTAATATTAAATAGTTTAAAAGCAAACTCAGATATTCGGTCTCGGCGGCCTTTGTTGAAAATATATCGTGCAATATTGTTGTATGCTACTTTTAATTTATGGGAATATGAGTAGTCGCATCTCGCAAATAATTCACAACCATACAATAGATTTGGTATCAAGTACGATTTAGCCAATAGAATGCGATTGGATATTGGCGTATTTGTCCAAACAGCCCATAAATTATGCAGCATTCCATGAAGTTTACCAACGGCACATGCTATATGATCTGTCCATGATAGTTTCGAATTAAATAGTATACCATGATTCCTTTGGGTCTCGACATATTCAATTGCAGTTTTGTCAATGTAGAGTCTGTTACGGATCACACTGTTTTCAAGAGTTTTATTTTTGGATATGACAAGAAATTTTGTTTTTGACGAATTTAGTTGCAATCAATTATGTTGTGAACAATTTTGGATTCTGTTCAAATCGAAATTTATATTTTGAATGCATGTATCGATATCAGACAACCTCATACTGGATTATACTTGTACATCGTCTGCATACATGTGTATGTTACAAGTAAGTGGGGCATCAGCCAAATAATTGATGTACATGCTGAAAAGGGTTGGTCCAAGGATGGATCCTTGAGGAACACCTCTTGATATGTCCTTAGGATTCGAATTCATACTGTTTATAACTACGATTTGTGAGCGGGATCTTAGATACGAAGAGATGAAATTACAAGCAGTTTTGGAAAAGTAGAAAAAATGGTGAAGTTTAGATAGCAATATGTTGTGATTTACCGTATCAAATGCCTTGCTGTGGCCAAGAAGCACTAAATACGTTATGATGTTGTCATCGAGCCGTTCCCGTATGTTTTCAACAACTTCGGTTAATGTGGTATCACAATGGACTGAATAGTCTAAGTGAGCCTGAATCTTAATCGGGCTGCCACTTTAACCTAACCTAACCTAACAACTTCGGTAAGAGCTGTGATGCAATTTATTCTCTTCCTAAATCCGGATTGATATTCGCTTAATAAAGTATGGTCTTCCAAATATTGAGATATCTGCTGGTTCATTATACGTTCCAAAACTTTTGATAGGAAAGGTAGGATGGCAATTGTTCGATAATCATTATTAGATTGTTTTGCGATTTTCCAAGCTTTAGGAAACGTGGATTTGGTTAGACAAGTATAGAAAATATGAGTAAAATAAGACAGAAGCTTCGACAAAAGAGTTTTATGAATTTTGGACTAATTTCATCAGTACCAGTTGCATTTGATTTAATTGCTTGGAAACTCTTCAATACATCGTACGAATCGACACAATGGAAGGAAAAACTATAATCTGGTGCCGCTATACTCATCCCAGCATATATGTCAGTTAGTGGCTGCGCAGTGTTAATTCATTTATTTTATTAATATTTACAGTACTGCTAATATTGTTATTTTTCCTACCAATTCCAATATTTTTTATTACTTTCCATTTTGATTTGCTGTCCAGATCGTTTCTGAACTTGTTACCATAATAATTTGATTTGGCACAAGCAATGCTTTTCGTCACAGTTTTTCTTGCAGATTTGTATAACTCATATAGTTCATTTGTTTTAAATCGTTTCCATCTTTCAAAGCCAGAATCTCTACAAGCAATTTGATGTTTGATTTCGTTGTTGAACCAAGGGGGTTGCTTATGTTTGATAACTATAGGTTTTTGCGGTACACAGACATCAAAAATATAACATAAATTTTCCTGTAAGAATGTTAGTTGGTCATCGACATCGGGAAGGTCGTAAATGTGGTCCCATTGAAAAACATCAATCAGATGGTTCAGTTGAGTGTAATCAAGACGTTTAAAATCACGATAGGTAGCATGAGTATCCACGTTGTCAATGTAACATATGTGTCGTTAGTTAGAAACAATAAGTCATGTTTGGAAAAGGCTGGTGCACAGAGTTGGTCATACATCATAACTTTTGATCTCTGATTGACAAAGATAACGTCTAATAGACTAGCGTTTGTACAAGTGAAATGTGTGGGATTTGAAGTGTTAACTGGGAGTAAGTAAATGTTTACATGGTAGTTGATAGTAAACTGGAATCCAGTAAGTTGCTATTGAAATCGCCGACTATGATGACGTCATTGTAACTCAGAGAAATGTATTCGATTTCCAAGCTATAAGAAGTTTGAAATTGGACTGAGTGACTACTTCAGCAAAAATATACTCAACTTGGGAGCCAGTTTCAGATCTTTTATATTACAATTCAGACCATTTCTTACATAAGTGGCAACGCCACCAGCATTAGAGAGTCTATCACGTCGATAAAGAGTATACCCATCCAGCCCATATAGATTAGTATTTATCTGAGGATGAAACCAGGTTTCGGAAACGCAAATTACGTCGACGTATGACTTTATGAATAAATGCCGAAATTCATCCATCTTATTGTTTAAATTTTGGCCGTTTATATGCGTGATTTTAAGTCCATGTTTTTGCTTGGTTAATACTCTCAGTGTAGTTCCCAAACTGTCTTTGGAACTTAAATTTGTTAGGCTAAACATTAATTTTACTAAAAGCAATGCAAAGTACATAACAATAAGTGCAACAGTTTATGTTATATTTTATATAAATTGATACATAGTTATTGTTTTTAAATAATTTGTAATAATTTTGATTGTTAATTAATAATTTTTGTATTTTTATTAAATAATTTATAGTAATAGTTTTTAAAATTTTTTTAATAATTTTGATTGTGAATTAATAATTTTTGTATATTTATTGTATTTTTATTGAATAATTTTTGTTTGATTGATATGATTCGGTAGTGGCATGTTTGGTTGAGAATCGTAGATAGTATTTCTCTCGGTGTTTTCACGAAAAAATGAGAGAAGATTATCCCTATTTTCCATTAGGATCGGTGGGTTTATTAGTTTTAATGTAGATTTGACCACGAAAAGAGTAAGCTGTATGTATCTGTTTTTGTCTTTTATACTGTAGTGCTTTTTGTAGTATTTTGTAGCTTGTGGATGTAAGGTTTTCATTTGCACAGATCGGGATGTTAGAGTCGAATCCAATATGTTTTAAAAGTAATTTCGTGTTGTTTGCGCGTTTGAACAGTGCGACATTTTTCAAAAAAGAATTTATATCATAGGGAGATAGAAATGTAACTATTATAGCAGTTTCTTTTATAATGTTGTTTTTGTTTTTCAATCTGTAAATTGATTTTATAGCCGGTATTTAACGTACTACACAAGTTTGTAAAAATTAATAGCAACTTTACTCCGTTGCAACAGGGGATCCCATTCAATCGAAGATCACAAGCTACTAACAAATTTTCTTGTTTGAGTCTTTGTTGTTTCAGGTCGATTATTTCAGATTTCATTTCTGATATAATTTGTTCACAGTTACATTTTGTCGTTTTGTATGGAATCAATTTTGGCTGCAACTGTTTCCAGTTTGGATGATCTATCTGAGATAATGTTGATCTCTGATTGAAACTGTGACATTCTCTTCTCAAAATGTCTCTCAATGTAGCTCTCCTACTCGCTAAATTTCTTGTATATAACTTGAGTTAGTTTTTCGAACCGTTTATCTATGAGCATAGCTACACGTTGTGGCGATTCATAGTTTACACGACGCGGAGTGGTGTTTGTGTTAGATTTCTCAGAGAAAGAGTGTCTTTGAAGCTCTATCAGACGCTTTGGAGCGAACAACAAATTATCACTAATTGTTAGGTTTTCACTGAATGTAATATCAATACTGTCGTCTTCCATTGTCGTTGAAGATACTTAGGCTATTTGGATATTTATAGTTTGTATATGAATTTAATTTTAAATTTTATTTACGATGATTAATTTGATTTAATATTTGTTTTAATTTAACGAATTTAAATAAAATTGCAGGGTGATATGAAAAATTTAGCGTAGTCAACAACCATATATGTAGAATTTATTGTGCATACTTTTAGGGTTCATAATATATTATTCGCTTAACAGCAACGCATGATGTCCAAGAAAGTAGAATTGGCATTTTCGAATTTCGAAAATTTGAAAGTTGTGCTGAATTGTGCTAGGTTTGTGCCGATTTGTGCTGCAATTTGTTTTTTTTTTTTTTAAATTTTATCAAATAGCCGATATATTTGGAAAAACATTTTTCAACAAAATTTTTGCCAGAATCGCCATTTTCGAAATTCGACATTTTGACAGTTGTGCTGAGTTGTGCTAGCCGAGTACATTATTGTGCCGTTTAAATAAAAATTCTATCTCTTATAGTTTTCGAGAAATTCTAAAATTTCGAAAAATTTCCAGAATCGTTATCGACTTGTGCTAATTTGTGCCGTTGATATCACCTTTCTATCTCAAGCCGTTTCCGAGAAACAGCCAAATTAAATTTTTTAAAAAGTTCAAAACTATGTGTTTGAAAAACGCCAAAATTTAAATTTTCGAATTTCAAATAGCTGAATGTTGTGCCAATTTGTTCTAGGTTAGTACTCATTTGTGCCGTTTGAATCAACTTTCTATCTCAAACCGTTTTGGAGATATTCGCAAAAACTTTTTTTTTAAATACCAATTTATGCGAAAATAGTCAAAATTTAAAATTTCCTAATTTCAAAAAACTGAATGTTGTGCCAATTTGTGCTAGGTTAGTACTCATTTGTGCCGTTTGAATCAACTTTCTATCAAACCGTTTTGGAGATATTAGCAAAATTTTTCTAAAAAATAGCTTTGTATTCAGTTTTCAAGTTTTGTAAGGCTTGAATGTAGTGATATCCCAATGGGTCCTATAAAAATACTCTCCATTAATTTAAATGTATTTATTTTAATAATAAGTTTAAACCTCTATATTACGATGGTCAACATCACAAGTCTTCAAGCTTTGTATAAAATATAATTTGAGGATCAACTATTGTGTTAGTATTAACACCAGTTGGAGATTTTTCTGATGATAAGTCATCGTATTCCAACCAGTGGTGATTTATTCGCACATAGCCAGTGTAGTGTCCAATCGATGTAGTGCTGTAATTGCCTCTGTAGCCGACGAATCCCGCAATCTTGTACTTAGGGCCCCAACCGTGGAGCCACCGTGGTGCAATGGATAGCATGCCCGCTTTGCATACACAAGGTCGTGGGTTCTATTCCTGCTTCGACCGAACACCAAAAAGTTTTTCAACGGTGGATTATCCCATCTCAGTAGTGCTGGTGACATTTCTGAGGGTTTCAAAGCTTCTCTAAGTGGTTTCACTGCAATGTGGAACGCCGTTCGGACTCGGCTATAAAAAGGAGGTCCCTTGTCATTAAGTTAACATGGAATCGGGCAGCACTCAGCGATAAGAGAGAAGTTCACCAATGTGGTATCATAATGGACTGAATAATCTAGGTGAGCGTGATACATCGGGCTGCCACCTAACCTAACCTAGGGCCCCAACAAATTTGTATTTCGGTGGGTTTATCACATACTTTGATGCGGTTATCCAACCCAATTTCTACACTTATTAGAAGATGGGGACTGTAGTAGCAGTTGCATGTCATGTCCTGGCTGCAACATCTTTTGACTCTATTTGTGAACTCCAATGCCTCCGCGAGATGTTTTACTCATTTCTGTTTGATGATGTCAAGATGAATCCGAGTCTCTATAAACGCATCTGTCTTCGAAGAGTTGCATATTTGACATTAATACATGACGACATAGCTAGGTGCTCCGGATAGTAGTTCCTTTACCAAATCGGTAATCTTACACTCGCAACTAATGTTTTCCATGGTGCACGTTGATTTGTAATTGTTAGTGAATTTCGAAATTGTTTTTGAGCATTCCGCATTGATCGGAGTACAGTTAGGTTAGGTTAGGTGGCAGCCCGATGTACCAGGCTCACTTAGACTATTCAGCCCATTGTGATACCACATTGGCGAACTTCTCTCTTATCACTGAGTACTGCCCGATTTCATGTTAAGCTCAATAACAAGGGATCGGAGTACAGTTGCTAACTCACGAAATTGTTTTGCACAAAGCCTTTCCTTCAAGAACATCCTGGCACAGCTAAACAAAAGAATGTCCACGTTTAGTAATTGTTCAGCATACGAAGACTCGTTCGCCAGTGCAATACAAACAATCTCAAATAAGCTATTGAATGCACATGTGTTAGACAAAGATACGGAACATCCCTTTGGCTTCACATTTGGACAACGGGAACCGTTTGGAATGACAGCAGATAGGTTCCTTTATCTTTCGTTGTTGGCTTAAATACTGGATAATTTTCACAATACCGTGCCCGCTTTGTTATAACCTTTTTGGATTTCTCTGATTGGAACCGTTTGAAGTCGGATACTACTTCTATTTCACTCTCAGAATCAGGGGAATCATCCGGCAAAACTGCAAATTCTGCTTCAATTGTATTTCTTTTGTTAATTTTCTTCCGCCAATCTAACTCCAAAGAAAGTTCATTCTCAATGTTGCTGGCCGCAATTGAGTCGGAAGGTTTTGCCAATTTAACCGTTTGTATGAATGTGATTACAAACAATTGAGCGTTTATTTCTAAAAATTTAAAACAACTGTAAAATAAAATACATATAAATCTAATAAAAATACTCACCGCAGTTTTGCACCTCCTTCCTCTTGTGTTTCCAAATTAGAATAAATCGATAACAAACAAGAGGATCAAAGGAGAAACAAAACTACGGATAACCAAACCATAGACCAATTAAATATAGAGACATACTTTGATAATTCACCATGGTTTTGTTTATTTGCACTGCGCAGTCATTCCACTCAATTGCGCAGTCAAGTGACTCAATTTGTTTTTGGAAAACGAGAATTACCATACAAATCATTGCCAAAAAGATGTGGATGTATAGAACTTTATATGATTTGGTGTTTCATCAAGAAAACAAATTAAAGCCAAATTAAAAAATCATTCAATTACAGACGTAAAAGAGCCCTCTACGGTGTGCAGACAAACTACAGCGATGTGAATTCACTTGTGATGTCTATACCTTCCTTGGTCTATGACCAAACGGCAAACAATATGATTAATCACAATAGGTGACACAATTTGTCAAACATAATTATTGAAGCGTAAAGACAAAATATATTTTCAGGACAAAATTGTTAGTCGTTCTGCAACACTCAATATTTACATTTTGTTGATTTCGTTTAGGTTGTGATGGGCATGTTTTTGATGTATTCCATACTATTTTTCCCCTTCGATGTCAGCAGATTTTATTATATAGTCGACGTCTCTATCCTTGTTTAATTTGAAGCATCCGGTTGTAGCCTCATACAACGTTTTTTTGAATTTCACGTATTGCCGCGAATTTATCCACACGAAGCGGAAAACCTACCGCTCGAAACTGTCTGTGCTTCAAATCGTTAAAATAGGATTCCACGGGTGAAGACGTTGCGTTTACTCTTCCTTCTCCACGAAGACCACGCATGATTTCGGTAAATATTGGAAAATACATCATTATTTTTTTTAACTTCACGGAGAAGTCGGGAAGCATATATCCATTAAGGTCATCGTCGATATCCATATACTCCCTTTTGGCGTTTTCAGCAACTTCGTATGTGTTATTCACATAGGTCTGAATACTTGAATAGGGTTCTCCTTCTATATGATGTTCTTCGACTTCTGAGTCCTACAGTTCAGAAGAATATAATTGGTCATCAAAATTAAGTTCTGGGCTCCCTTTTATTTTGAACCTCAAGTACTGTTTGGCTTCAAATGCCGGACTTCCTTTTTCGCCACTTTTGTGCAATGTCAATTTCAAAATTGAAATGAACATTTTATTCATCTCTGCAAAATCACTTTGGGTCCTCAAAATACATAAAGATCGCATGTACATTGCTCGTACTCCGTCTGGTGTTTGGAATAGCACTTCCACCGAGCAATTATGTCCGTAAAATGACACACATCTAAACGTAAAATACAAGTGGGGAATGTTTGATTATTACCGCAAATAATATAGAAGCACCAATCTAGATAGTGGTGCAAACTTTTTGCATTCGAGAAGACGCGCGATGCCGCACCTAATAAAGCTTTATCGAAATCGCAAATAAATTCTTTCGGTACCGTTATGTTTCTCGTTTCAATCTGACATTTTCTTAGAAATTCTAAGAACCAAATTATAATCACAACAGTTGTTTTAACCGTGGTTAGCATTTTACATACCGGTACCGTTTTTTTGTTAATTTGAGTGACCGTCTGGAACAGAAATATGTGCGAAGATTTTTCTTTGTTTGGTAAAACAATTGATTTTACTACACTGCCCGTAGCGTCTACTATTAAAGTTTCGTTAAATTTCGAAAAAGGTACATTTTATCTTTAGACCAATAATGAAATGGATCAAGACCAATATTGTGAATTGACGTGGAGTATTTGGTTGTGTATTTTAAATTGTAAATTCCTAGGTCAAATTCGGCGGACTGGTATCTCCAAGCGTTTCAATTAACCGGTAAGCTTCGTTTCTCCTACATTGACACGGCAATAAATTGTTCTCTACCAAATTATTACCGATGGCTTTTCGTAAATTGCCTCTAAGCGGTCTCTTTTTTTTACGTGATTTACACTACCGTCAAAATCGCTTATACTGCAATACATTTTGATAATTTCACCTTCTTTAGGTTCTTGAGGAATTCTACCCAGAAATTTGCAAGGACATTCAGGACATTGACCAGATACCGATACATATATTCCCGATTCGGAAACTTGAGACTTTTTAAAAATGAATGGGCATGGAATATTAGTTACATTATGAGTCTCTTCGTAAAGAACGTATGTCCATGTATTTTTTTAACGTTTTTATGATACGATCACGATTTTTGAAAATATATAAACTACTTTCTGGTTTTAAACTAGACCAAATCTCCGTAATGTCAATATTGAATTGAACGGTTCGCTTTGAAAAAATTATAAATATACTTCGGTTTCATTTTATTACAATTTTGTAACGAATCACTTAAATTTTTATACACGTTTGCGGACGGAGGGGTTACATTTCCTTTTGAATCAATCACGTTGGAAAATTTGGGTTCACGAATAAGTTCTTTTAAATTTTCGATTTTATTATGAACTTGATTTGCAGACGATTTTTTCCAAAGACTTTGTAATTATAACAAGATGTCCAAACTGCCTCTTGTTCTTGAATAGATAAAAGTGCACGACTTTAGGTTCACACAAATTCGTTATCTATTTTGCTTGTTGGTTATCTATTTTGCTTTTCACCAATTCCTCTTTAAAATTGTATTCATAGCAATCATATGTGTAAATCATATGTGTGTTCGGGGGACCAATAATGTGTAATAATTTGTGACTGTTAAATTTTTCGTTTTGACAAAAACACGAACAAAAAGAGATAAAAAACAACAATTGACAAATAAAGAAGTTAAAAGAGGGAAACATTTTGAATTGGCCGCTACTACGTGCGTGTTTCATAAGTTTAAACCAAAATTAAAAGTGTAAAGTAAAAAATTCCTATTTTCTCAGAAAAACCGTAGAAAACTTAACGCAGAAAGAACACCAGGGAACATAATATACATCTCTTAATGATTTAAATCTTAAGGTGGCTATTAATTTCCAGTGTATCCGTTAGAATTGCCATTTTTATCATCATATGATTATAAATAAACCATATTAGTAATTATGTCTTGTATGGCAATGTAATTTGTAAAGATACGGTACTAATAAAGACACAACAAAATAAAAATAAATACAATTTACTTGAAGTAATTTCTTTTGGCAGAAATGTTGAATGAAAAGAGTGCAGAAACAGGCCTATTAACCAAATTGAAAATTCTTCATTTTCTTTTCTTTTTTAAATTCATAACATCATACCCATTTTTTTCCAACTCTCTCATACATGTATGGACCTAAACTCATGAGCCTATTGGAAAAAAAAGAGGAAGCATATAGACATCTTGTTATTTCAGATAATCTTTGATTTTTTCACTTTACTAATTTCTGGAACCACGTTAGTTTTATTTTGCACAGAAACTTCGAATATAAGCGTTTTTGATATAACTATGTAGGTATTTAAAGTTTGAGGTTACGGTTTTAATTGATTGGGAAAATGTAAACCAAGCTTCATTGAATAGGATATACTCCTAGAAATCATTAATGAGTACAGGTACATTCTATACATGGTAGAACACATTTGTTCTCAACTCTCGCATTATTGGGAAATCCTATAATTCGACACAGGTTTTTGTTACCTCTTATTCATTCACAGATAAGGGTGTCTATTCAGAATTTTTGAATGAAGCGGAGGATTCTTACCTGTATTGCAGTGGTACGGAGCACGAATTTCCCAAATTTGCCTGTATATGACCACGACCTAAATTTTGCCTGTATATGACCACGTCCGAAATTGCCTGTTATCACCAACGAAATAAGTCATTGAAACATGTGATCATACAATAATTGATAATAAAATTATAAGACCATTTTAAGAAATATGATTGCAATTTTCTCCAAAACGGTTTGAGATAGAAAGTTGATTCAAACGGCACAAATGAGTACTAACCTAGCACAAATTGGCACAAAATTCCGTTTTTGAAATTCAAAAATTTTAAATTTTGACTATTTTCAAGCATAAATTGGCATTTTAAAAAAAAAGGTTTTGCGAATATCTCCAAAACGGTTTGAGATAGAAAGATGATTCAAACGGCACAAATGAGTACTAACCTTGGAACTTTTAAAAAAAATTAATTTGGCTGTTTATCCGAAATGGCTTGAGATAGAAAGTTGATCTCAACGGCACAACTTAGCACAAGTCGATAACGGTTTAATACAATATTAAAATTGTCGAAATTCGAAAATGTCGATTCTGGAAAATTTTCGAAATTTTAGAATTTCTCGAAAACTATAAGAGATAGAATTTTTATTTAAACGGCACAATAATGTACTCGGCTAGCACAACTCAGCACAACTGTTAAAATGTCGAATTTCGAAAATGACAATTCTGGCAAAAATTTTGTTGGAAAATGTTTTTTCCAAATATCTCGGCTATTTGATAAAATTTAAAAAAAAAAAAAAAAAAACAAATTGCAGCACAAATCGGCACAAACCTAGCACAATCCAGCACAACTTTCAAATTTTCGAAATTCGAAAAAGGCAATCCTACTTTCTGGACATCAACGCATGTTTTTATGTTGTGTATTAATGTTTAGAGTAGTTCACAACCGTTTAGTAATAGTTTAATTGCATACTGTTAAGGTGTACAAAAATATCACTGATTTTATAGCAGCGGTAGTTCCACAGATTTATTGAATTTTTGTTGATTTGAATTTAATGATTTTAGATGTTATGTTCATTAGCCACAAGAATAACTTTTTTGTATTGATCTATTTGACGTTTGTTACACGCGAAAAAACACTCTCAGCAATTGGCATGAGTGTTTTGATAATTTGTTGTTTTATGCACTTTATTCGTGTTTGGCAAGTTTTGGTTTTTAATATTTTTGAGAAAAAATAATAGATTCAAACCATTTAGTGAAAGTTCCATTACTTTATCAGGGGCACAGTCACAGTATTTTATGGAATATAACTTTTTCACGCAGTCTAATGTTCTTGTTCTTGAAAAAATATAATTTTTTTGTAGCTTCAATAAAACTACGTCTACTTTTACTATTTGCGCTTTAACCGTCTGCTTTTATTTGATGTTTAATAAAAAATACGTTGTAATTTTTTGCTATTTTTGTTTCAAAAACCGGGATTTGCGCTCTATTTGGTGGAATGCACACTGGAAAGAAGAAAAATGTGATAACGTTTTTAACCATATTACTACAAACTATGGAAATCTTAGCATTTCAGCGGAATGTATTAACTATTAAAAAAGTGTGAAGTTATTGTGTAAAGTTGTACAAAATGTGGCAAAAAGTAAGTCGACATATTTAATTTACACAACACAGGGAGAACTTTTATTCAAACCTCTTTTTCCAACATTTCAGAGAGAACCAAAAGAAGAAAAGCGGCAGAGCTTTCGTCATCAACAGGCAACGGAACCAAGCTGTTAATGCAAGCTTCACTAAGTTCAACGCGTAAGGAGGTTAAAAAGACCTATTAGCTATAAAAAGAGACTTTAGAAAGTCCTGTTGGACCAACAAAGTTGAAGAAGTTTTGCAAAGATGCGAAAAAGGAACAAATTGCCCTTGACGACATTAACATTCTTCATTGAAACTAATTTTATAAAATATTCGGCTTGAAAGCAAACAAAATAATTCAGACATTTTCCCGCTTATACAAAACTGTTGGAAGCTAAAATCAAATGTAGACCCCTAAGTGTCATTCTAAATGAGACAATGATCAAGGTACCTTTGAAAGATCTTTTTTTTTTTTAAGAGAATTCTACAAATGCAAAACAAAGTGTTTTTAAGCATAACGAACAGAGAAAATATTTCCATAATTTCATTAAAAATGATTTTGAGCTATGAGTATGACAGTACTATACGTCTGGAACATCCCACAATATAGGTTAGATTAGGTTAGGTGGCAGCCCGATGTATCAGGCTCACTTAGACTATTCAGTCCATTGTGATACGACATTGGTGAACTTCTCTCTTATCACTGAGTGCTGCCCTATTCGATGTTAAGCTCAATGACAAGGGACCTCCATTTTATAGCCGAGTCCGAACGGTGTTCCACATTGCAGTGAAACCATTTAGAGAAGCTTTGAGAACCTCAGAAATGTCACCAGCATTACTGAGGTAGGATAGTCCACCGCTGAAAAACTTTTTGGTGTTCGGTCGAAGCAGGAATCGAACCCACGACCTTGTGTATGCAAGGTGGGCATGCTGACCATTGCACCACGGTGGCTCCATCCCACAATATAGAAAACTCCTTATTTGCAACGTCCATTATTCCTCTTCGTCTTATAGATTCATCGGGAGACCGCTTTAGAGCAACCGAACACCACAATCAACAAGATTTTGCCAAACCTTAAAATTAGAACTCATTGAAGAAATGAAGGAGGTAATTTTGAAGGAAGCTTCTGCATTCGAAAAGAAATAATTGAACTAGAAACTATGGTGCTAGAAATCGAAGGAAATACAGTTGATTTAGAATTTAGTATATTTTTAACAGCAATACACTGAAAAAACAGTGAACCGACCAGAAAGAAAACATTTGGTTAATTTTAGAAAATGTTTAATATATTTAGAAAATTTTATCGAAACAGTATTACAAACGCTGACATCACACCGATATCACAATAATAAATAAAAAATTTTCGACAAATTCAAGAAAATTTATTAGACATACTTGATTTTTTTCACTTGTTAAAGAAAATTTTGTATGTTAGTTTGAAGGAAAAAATTGGAGTTCAAAATTGCAAGAAAGTCTTTAGTGACATACGAAGTTCATGATACGTACATTTTTTCAGTTATATTTGACATCTTACTTTACAATCAAATAAAGGTTTTCCCTAATTTTTCCTTTACGAACATTACATCCAATGAAAAGAAATCTAAACTTATATTAAAGTCTCAATCGCTGTAATATATTATATAAAATCTCGTAACCTTGTAAATATTGTCTGAACAAATGGTAAATAAAGATGAATATATAAATAATAAAAAAAAATCATGATGGACGCATTTTTAGTACAATTTACAAATTTAAAGAAATAATGAACTAGTTTGTGAGAAGTACGAATTTAGTAAAACTTTTTACTTCATTTGTGTATAATTTTTTCCCGTTTTTAGTTCATTTAACTAACTTACGCAAACAAATATTAGAGTAAAGGAAACTTTCTCCATATATAATAATTCCATGAACTAAAATAAAGTTAAATTGGCTTTAGTGAAATAGAGAGTTCACTTTTTGTTGTGTGTAGATGGGCTTTAAATGTTTTAAAACCCATCTACACTCAATGTCCTCACAGGCACAAACTCTACCAAGCGTGTCCTATATGTGGTGCAACCTCGAACGAATTTCTTAAGGCAAGGAACTACAAAATCACAATATTTGAGACCAAACAAACAAGTCTGAAATGCGGGATCAGTCCACTGCATTGTCATATTCGCTTTTTTTAATTTATACTCCATTTGGCATTCAAAATTGTGATAAAACAATAGAAAATTAAATAAGTATATACGGCCGTAAGTGCGGCCAGGCCGAATCTTATGTACCCTCCACCATGGATTGCGTAGAAACTTCTACGAAAGACTGTCATCCACAAATTTGAACTCACTCGGATGAAATTTGCTCCTCCAAGAGGCTCCAAAACCACCCAGCAAAAAAATTTGGAAGTTCTTCCAAAGGCACAACTTTAAAAGCACTTCCAGAAGATGCACTCCCAACGATGTTCTTTGGTTTAACTACCCAGGAAGTTCTTTTAATTCAATTTTTATAACTTGGTTTTTTTCATAATTTTAATGGGTAATTTTAACTTTTTTTGTTTCAAATAGGTTGCAAATAGAGTAAGAATTCATAAAATGAATGAATAAAAATGCTACATGCAATCTGAAAAATTTGTGAATTTTTGAAAATATTTGAGGTCAAACGTTTCCAACAAGCGTTAGAATCCATTAAAAATTATAAAAAATTATAAAATTTATTTATTGGACAAAATATCACAGAATATTTTAATGTACATCCAAAACATTGAATTCGGATCATACCTAAAGAAGTGATGCAAATTCAGTGCAACGGCTCTTGAAATGGAGGACTTCCGTCCTATGACAAGCCCATGTTAAATTCATCGCTTCTGCGTCAATTTTGCACCACTTCCGGATCCAAAAAGAACATTTTCATTACTTTTTTGGCGACGCTTTTTTTGCTGGGCAAATCTCGGGATCGGTTTATATGGGGGCTATAAATGATTATGGACTGATATGGACCACTTTTGGCATGGTTGTTAAATATCATATACTACCACCACGTACCAAATTTCAACCAGGCACCGGAGGTCAAATCTGGCGACCAGTTTATATGGGAGCTATATATAATTATGGACTGATAGGAACCAATTCCTGCATGGTTGTTGGATACCATATACTAACATCACGTACCAAATTTCAACCGAATGGGAAGAATTTTGCTCTTCCAAGATGCTCCGGAGGTCAAATCTGGGGATCGGTTTATATGGGGCCTATATATAATTATGGACAGATATCGATCAAGTTTTGCATGGGTGTTTGAGGCCATATATTAACATCACGTACCAAATTTCAACTGAATCAGATGAATTTTGGTCTTCCAAGAGGCTCCGGAGGTCAAATCTGGTGATCGGTTTCTATGGGGGCTATATATAATTATGGACCGATATGGACCAATTTTTGCATGGTCATTAGAGAATATATACTAACATCATGTACCAAATTTCAGCCGGATCGGATGAAATTTGTTTCTCTTAGAGTCTCCGTAAGCCAAATCGGGGGATCGGTTTATTGGGGGCTATATATAATTTTGGACCGATGTGGACCAATTTTTGCATAGTTGTTAGAGACCATATGCTTACACCATGTACCAAATTTCAGCCGGATCGGATGACATAATGCAAAATACTATCCTTCCACTTGGAGTTTTTGGAGACGATGCAGCAGAAATAAAGTATATAAATAAGAAAGATTAGTCCATGCGCGCAAAGCCAGTCGTGTGGACAATATAGGGTTCTAAACACATCGAATCCCATCATTTCATCCCTTAGAATAAAGGCACGGATCACGGATACTTTTAGAAAATAAACTACACAGCAAAATAGCGCCGCTAAAAAGTAGTGAATATGTTCTATTTTGATCCGGAAGTGGTGCAAAATTGGGGCAGAAGCGATGAATTTAACATGGGCTTGACATAAGGTGTGATCTGAGTTCAGTGTTAGGAGTCAATTTGCAACAAAAAAAAAAAAAAACAAGTAAGTAAAGTAGAAAGTCGGGCGAGGCCGACTATATCATACTCTAAACCACCATTACAGAATTAGTATTCATAAGCATTTGTGGGGTAACATATAGGTTTGGGAGATAAACCGCAGTTGCATATTTAAGAAAATTAAGGGGAACATGTCTATGGGTGCTTTGCGTCAATCTGACTATAGCTCATAGTCAATGTTGCCAGCGAAAATGTTCGGTCTACCCTACAAGGACAAAAAAAAATTCCCTACTTTCCCATACATTCCCAAACAATTTTCCCTACTATATTTTTATACCCTGCGCCACACTGTGGAACAGGGTATTATAAGTTAGTGCATATGTTTGTAACACAAAGAAGGAGACAAAGTAGACATATGGTGTCTTTGGCAATAATGCTCAGGGTGGTTCCCTGAGTCGATATAAGCATGTCCGTCTGTCCGTCCGTCCGTCTGTCTGTGAACACATTTTTGTGATCAAAGTCTAGGTCGCAATATAAGTCCAATCGCTTTGAATTATAAAAAGTTAAAAAAATCACTCTAATTTTTCTAAACTTCTAATACATATTTATCGAGCGATAAATCATAAATAAACTTTTGCGAAGTTTCCTTAAAATTGCTTCAGATTTAAATGTTTCCCATATTTTTACTAACATTGTGTTCCATCCCAGTGCATTAGCCGAATTAAATTTTGAAACTATAGATTTTGTAGAAGTCTATCAAATTCTGTCCAGATCGAGTGATATTTAAATGTATGTATTTGGGACAAACCTTTATATATAGCCCCTAACACATTTGACGGATGTAATATGGTATCGAAAATTTAGATCTACAAAATGGTGCAGGGTATAATATAGTCGGCCCCGCCCGACTTTAGTCTTTCCTTACTTGTTTTCGTTAAATTTAAAAAATTTTACAAAACAAAAATGGTTCTAAGTTCTTTATTATCTTAAAACATGAATATGCAACGTATATAACTTAGAATATAAATTTGTATTACCACCACGGTTGCCACAGTTGGTAAAATTCTAGCCAAATTAGTAATCTTTTTTGTTAAATCTCTATAAAAATAAAATTTTGGAAAAGTTTCTATAAACAAATTTTTGTGAGAAATTTTTCTATAGATATAAAATTTTGACAATAAATTCTATAGAAATAAAATTTTGAGAAAAAATTCCACAGAAATAAGATTTTGAGAACATTTTTTATAGAAATAATATTTAAAAAAAAAATTTCTATAGAAATACAATTTTGACAAAATGTTCTATAGAAATAAAATGTTGACAAAATTTTCTACAGGAATAAAGTTTACCATACATTGTTAAAGATCAAGCCTTGCCGGCTTCTAATTTCCTCCTCTAGAGCCACCAAAATGTAAAAATTATTACAAATTGTGTTGAGTGAAAATGTCCTACATTGTGGCCCTACGTCCCTACAAGACGCTAAATATTAGAAAAACTCTACATATAGGGAATTTACCCTACTTCTAGCAACACTGGCTGTGTTGATATTGCGCCTACGGAGTTAGTATGCCACTAATATTGAGCCCATTATTAAAAAAGAGAAAATCATTAAATTAGTGTGGGTAATAAATACAAATTTGTAAAAATCGAGCAATATTCTTATGTAAGAGCTACAAGTACGTATAGGTACGGTCGGCTAGTACATCAAAATTTGAAATTTGAGTAACATTGGTTAATAAATAAGAGTACTCTGGCCAAATTTGGGAAAATCGAGCGATGCATATATATGGAAGCTATATCTAAATCTGAACCATAATAATATTTGCATAATATTTTGCGGGTTTGATTAATACCACAAAAGGTTACCATGTGCAAGATTTGAGTAAGATCAGTTAAGAAATGAGGCCTGTATGGTCAAACATAATGTTATTAGGGGCGAATTTTTCAAAATCGGGTGATACATATATGGGAGCTATATCTACATCTGAACCGATTTCGATGAAATTTTGCACATATAGTTAGTACTATACAGGACTGGATCTAGCGAACTTTTAGTAAGATCGGTTAATAAATAAGGGTTCTATGGCCAAATTTGGGAAAATCGGGCTATACATATATATGGGAGCTATGTCTAAATCTGAACCGATTTCTATGATTTTTTGCACATATAGTTAGTGCTATAGAAGACTACATTTAGCCAAATTTGGGTAAGATCGGTTGATAAATAAGGGTTTTATGGCCAAATTTAGAAAAATCGGGCGGTACATATATATGTGAGCTATAGCTAAATCTGAACCGATTTCGATGATTTTTTGCACATACAGTTAGTACTATAGAAGATTATATATAGCCAACTTTGAGTAAGATCGGTTGATAAATAAAGGTTTTGTGACCAAATTTGGGAAAATAGGGCGATACATATATATGAGAGCTATATCTAAATCTGAACCGATTTGGATGAAATTTTTCAGACTTGAAGGACGATGGAAAAGATTACCTTTTGCCAAATTTGGTGACGATTCGTTTGAAAAAACGCGCAACGTGACCCCATTTGTCGAAATCGGGCGATACATATATATGGGAGCTATTTCTAAATTTGATCCGATTTCTTCCAAATTCAATAGCGTTCGTCCTTGTGCCCAAAACACTCCCTGTACCAAATTTCATCAAAAACGGTTAATAATTGCGACCGAAATCCTGTGAACAACAAATACATGGACAGACGGACGGACGGACACCAAGCGCTAGATCGACTTAGAAGGTGATTCTGAGTCGATCGGTATATATTTTATGGGGTCTAAAATCAATATTTCTGGTAGGCACATTTTTTGGCCGATCAAACTTATTATACCCTGACCACTATATGGTTTAGGGTATAAAAACTGAAGGGAACACAAATAGCGCTGGTATGTAAACGATACTGAGTACTTATAACCTTAAAATTGTCAATTGTAAGTTGTTTGACACATAGGCAGAGAACCAAGAGCTGAAAGATTAACTTTATTCAAATGCAACGAAGGAATGACCACCGGCGGAATAAAAAGAAAAATACTCAAAAATACTCATTTCAAACGGGCCATATTTGCTTGGTGTCGTTACAACCCTTGCAATTCTCCCATCGAATATTGGCCATCATAACAGCCTTCTCACGCAGTAAGAGCTTGCAGGGGGCCAGAGGCATACCAACAGATTCTAGTTCCCCTGGAATATGTAAGGTAGTTCCTAGCCTTGCTAGCACATCTGCTTCGCAGATCCCCGGTATGTTCCTATGGCCAGGCACCCATATTAGGTGAATATTGTACTGCTCAGCCATCTCGTTGAGAGATTTGTGGTAGTCTATGGCCGTTTTCGAGTTAAGGAACACAGAGTCTAAGGATTTTATTGCAGGTTGACTGTCTGAGTATATATTAATGCCAATATTTGTTGGAACATTACTTCTCAGCCAATTCACCACCTCTCTTATTGCCAATATTTCAGCCTGAAAAACACTACAGTGATTAGGTAATCTTTTCGCTATTCGAAGTTCCAGATCATTAGAATATACTCCGAAACCCACTTGTCCATCCAATTTGATATATCGATATATTCTTTATTCCCCGGAGTCTGTGTACCCACGCCTCACTGTTGGGGATTAGAGTCTCAAACTTTTTGTCGAAAAGTGGACTCGATATTGTCGCCAAAGTGTAATCCACTACGTTTGGCACATCTGGCATTATTTTGAGGACCGAACTGTGACCGTAGTTTTTTCCGACCACAGCGATAGCTCGCGCAACCGCACAGCCGTTGTTACAGCTGACTGTTTAGCCAAAATGTCTAAAGGCAATAGATGCAGAATGACTTTAAGGGAATTTGTTGCTGAATGCGCCTGAGATACACAAACACGCCATACGCTGAACTTTGTCTAAATTGCAGTACATGACTAATTCTGTCTTTGCTGGATTTACACCAAGACCATTATCTTTCGCCCATTTCTCAGTCATCCGAAGAGCTCTCTGTATAATATCTCTGATTGTGGATGGGAATTTTCCCCTGACTGCTAGCGCCACATCATTGCGTATGCCACCACTTTTATTCTTTCTTTTTTAGGGAAACCAGAAGGTTGTTTATAGCAACATTCCAAAGAAGAGGTGATAGAACTCCTCCTTGGGGAGTGCCTCTGCTCACATACCTTTGTATGTTTGCTTACCCTAGTGTGGCTGAAATACGTCTCTTTATTAAAAGTTCGTCTACCAGCCTAAGTATACCTGGATCAACATTCAGAGATGTCAGTCCATTTAATATCGAGCTCGGATGGACATTATTGAACGCCCCTTCGATGTCTAGAAACGCCACGATTGTGTATTTTTTGACAGATAGTGAGCTTTCAATAAAGCTGACTAGTTCATGCAATGCGGTCCAGTAGACCTGCCCTTCGGGTATGCATGCTGTCGTTTCGAGAGCAAACTTGAATCCACGCTAGTTCTAAGATACATTTCTATCTTCCTCTCCAGGGTCTTAAGTAGGAATGAGGATAAGCTGATTGGTCGGAAATCCTTCGCACTCGAGTGAGAGGCTTTTCCTGTTTTAGGTATGAAGACGTCTTTTGTTTCCCTCCACTTTTCTGGAATATATGCTAAGTTTACACATCGTGTATATATCACCGTCAACCAGGGGATAATTCTTTCAGCCACTACTTGTAATTCCGCCGGAGTAATTCCATCAGGTCTGGGGGATTTGAATGGTCCAAAGCTATTTAAAGCCCATTTTATTCTAGATTCCGACACAATTTCCTCGATAGGAAATGACCGCTGAGCCCCTGTTACACCGACAGAACATGGTTCAACCGTCTGATTTCCAGGGAAGTGTGTGTCCAAAAGTACCTCCAACGTCTCCTCACTGGACGTTGTCCACTTTCCCTCCGATGTTTTAATGAAACCTGGAGCGGTGTTAGTGGATGCTAGTACCTTCCGTAGTCTGGAAGCCTCTGACGTATTATCAATACTGCTACAGTAATCATCCCAAGAGTTTTGTTGAGACCTTTTCAGTTCTCATTTATATGCTCTCAGATTCATCTTGTAAGTGTCCCAATCCTCCGGAGCTCTAGTGGACTTTGCTTTGTTAAAGAGCTTCCTGCAGGATTTCCTCATATTACTTAACTCCGTAGTCCACCATGGCGGCAAGCAGCTTTCAGTGACATGTTGAAGGCCTTAGTAATCCGCTCCACTGCGTGTTCGACATCTTGCACAGTGCTCATATTTGTCTCTGGCATTTCCGGTATCATCAAATTGAACGATTCCCTATAACTATTCCAATCAGCTTTCCTAACATTTGGCGGAAATATGGTCTTTGAAGTACGAACAGTCAATCAACCTCTTGCCTTTTTTTAGTGACGAAGGTTGGTGCATCTCCCTTATTGCAAACTACCAGGTTGGTACGCAAAATAAACTCTATTAGCGACTCTCCCCTTGCATTAGTATCACTACTTCCCCAAATACTATGATGTGCATTTGCATCGCATCCCATAATGAATTTTGTCTTTGTTTTTGGTGACTCCTCAACTAAGGTCTTAACGGCACAGGGTGGCATCTCCCTATCATGTCCCATGTAGACCGAAGATACCCAATATTCGCATTTGGATATCTCTAGACTGGCTACGACAGTGTCTGCATTGTTCAATGAAGGAAGCAGAAACAAGTGTAGTTCATTTTTAGCAATTATACATGCTCGATTCATATCGTTACCGGTATTATGCAAAAGTTTGCAACCCGGAGTGCTTAATTCACAGATCTTGTTCTTATATATGTATGGTTCTTGAATAAGAACTATATCTATGTCTCCTTTCATCAGGAGAACTTTTAAGGCAGCACAAGCGGCCTTCCAATGGTGAAGATTTATCTGGAGGAACCGTAGAACCATCCAAATTTTCCACCACCGTCACATCAGCCGCTTCAATTGAGTCATCAAGGGCTTCCTCTTCACAGATCTCGGTAATTCTCGCAACAATCCGCGGGTCAGCTTTGGTGAGGTTTGGGCCTGTAGAAACTTCCCGCATATGATTTTCGCCATAGTCTGCAGGTTTTATGTCTCCTTCGGCTTCGCTAGGAGATTTTTTCACTGCCGACTCTACCGGAGGTTTGTCCGTTTGGGAATCCTTTGGCTGATCGCTTTTGTATACCTTCATATGGATATCATGAAAGCCATAACTTACACGTCCTTGGGTCTGGGCTAGATGTGGCAACGACTCTATGTTTAATATAAACACCGCATGTCGTCTTGGTCCATCCACCTCATCCAAACGACCAACCTTCCAATCGGCGGTTGGAAGATCTGGGTTACATTCTTTTAGTCTCTCTAGTATTGACTCAGGATCAGGAGGGTTTACCGGTATCCATGCATGTGCTCCAGGTTTAGCCGGTATGTCTTTCTTATCGACTAACTCCAAAGCGGCTCCTTCCCAAACTTCACCAATTAGCATCAATGCAGCTTTATACCATCCAGCATCTTGCCGTCGACGACTTGGTCTGGGAAACTTTTTTCGCACCTCTGAGTAGACACCAGACATCGCGTTCTCAATTTCCCCCATTTTTGCCATGGAATCATACCGTCCAATGCTCCTTTGTTAATAATAGCCATAACTTAGCTTAACCTTCGTTCTATGTACGGAAACAGGATATGAATCCTTTAGTGAACAAAATTGCACAAAATTAACGCTTATCCAAATAACCTTTTTTTTGAATAGTCGGTTTTGGTTTATTCGAAAATATAAATTTTTTAAAAACCCGGTTTTTATTTTGCTCGAAAACGCTTAAAACCGAAAATAAAACAATTTGTGAAAATGAGTTTTAAGCACTTATTTTATTAAAAAAAAAAACAACAACAAAAATTTACATTTTAAAACAAACTAAGGATTAATTCATGCTGTACTTCCAGTGTGATAGAAAAATTTAATGTCGTTACGTTGCTACCCTTGATTTATTTTTTGTGAAACATAAATAAATATTATATACATATATGACAATAGAACTATTCGATTACTGATGGTAGTTGTCGAGGCAATTGTCACAACGCTTCTAATTAATTCGGATTTATTTGCTCTCAAAAAAGGACAACAAAGCGGAATTTCGTTTGACTAAAATTTCGTTTTGTGTCAAAGATTATTTTGTGCTTCTTAGTGAAAAACTGTTGTAAGTATTCACGTGATTTTCATCTTCTGCATCTCTCTAAGAAAAATTCGACTATCCGAAGAAATATATGACGAAGTAGGTAGAAATTTAATTGAAATGCAGAAAACCAGTTAATCGATGGAAAAAACCGCGGTTAACCGAAAATTCCAGTTTTTCGCTATCCGCTTTCGAATTGCGTAATTGAACCTTGTTACCCGTTTAACCGGTGTCGGTTTTGGACGCCCTAAAGGCCACCTCTTAAATTACACTTGTTCACTACCAAATGCAAAACCGAAATACAAGACATTTTAATAACTGATAATCATATATCATTAAACTTACCGAGAATTGCGACAACCATTTCGTCCTTCATTACTTCCATAGAACCGTTGCAAAGATAGTATATATAATTTAAAGCATCCCCTTTATGTATTAAGTATTCACCAGGAGCACAGAAATTTGTTTTTATATGTAGTGATAGTAGTTTTAAACATCCCTGTTATATATTAGAAATTAATGTTGATTTATATTTTTTATTACGTTAAAGCTACCTGCGACGCTCCTTCAAAAATTGGTAGCTGTAGAATTTCTCGATGTAGGTGCATAGACACATCGCCACGGAGTTCTTCGGGAAATTCACGTAACGTCTATGATTGCAATAATGAATATAAATAGAGACTTAATATATAATAAATTAAATAAAATTTGCTTACTTCGTATATATCAATTCCATGATTGAGAGACCAAGATGTCTGAAAATAATCTTCGATTCGTTGCTTCAATTCCTTAGGCATCTGAAATAAAAAAGTGTTTACCATTGGCATCGCCATAAGTATATGCCTAAAAGTTAATATGTTTAAATACAAATGTACAAATTAAACCTTGTGCGAAGCAAAGCACAAAATTAAAAAATCAACCCAAACTTGTTTAAATTATCTTAGCATAAAAGCCTCATTATTTTCCTAGTCCAAAAGTCGATAAACTTTTCAATGAAGACGTTTTCCCCTTATAGTTATGTGATTCGACATAAAAATGGGTATCATTACTTGAAAGAAAATGTTGTTGTCCAATGGTCAACTTGGCTTTAATAGTTCTGAAAACATCTTCAAAATTTAATAAATCGTCTTTAAAGTTTTTGACTTCTTGTATGCGACTACAAAGCTAAAAAGCGCTCAAAAATAGAAAAGTCTTTCGACTCTTTATATTAAGCCGTTTTTGTATTCGTATTTTTATTATTACCCAGCAAAAAACTTTGGAAGTTCTTCTTAAGGCACAACTTTAAAAGCACTTCCGAAAATGTTCTCCCAAAGATGTCCTTTATTTTAACTGCACAGGTAGTTCATTGGAGTCAATTTTTTATATCTCGCTTTTTTCATATTTTTAATGGGAAATTTAAAATTTTATTGTTTCAAATGGGTTAAAAAAAGATTAAAATCAATAAAGTAGCGCAAATTATTTAAATTTTG
Source organism: Haematobia irritans (assembly GCF_050003625.1). Taxonomy (NCBI): domain Eukaryota; kingdom Metazoa; phylum Arthropoda; class Insecta; order Diptera; family Muscidae; genus Haematobia; species Haematobia irritans. Next base: position 72,955,798 of record NC_134401.1, on the reverse strand, counting down.
CCGAAAAAAAGCTAAATCCTTTCTAGAAAAATTACGAATTTTTGAAAATATTTGATGTCAAACGTTCCAGACAAGCGAATAACATAATGCATAAAAAGTCATAAAAAAATAAAAATTATTTATTTGTCAAAATATCACAAAATTTCTTTATTCACATCCAAATCATTGGTTTCGCATCACACCTTAAGAAGTGATGCAAATTCAGTGCAACGGCCGTTGAAATGGTGGACATCCGTCCTATGACAAACCCATGTTAAAATCATCGCTCCTGCGCCAATTTTGCACCACTTCCGGATCCAAAACAAAACAAAAAAACATGTTCACTACTTTTTTTGCTGGGTTATTAAATCTCACACAAAAACATACAATTCTTATAATTACAGTACGAGGATAAACTCCGAAAAGTACACCCAGAAAAAAGTGTCTTCGAAACTAAAGGATGTTCATCAATTTAGTTTAGCCATTTTATTTCCATTCAGTTAAATTTTTGTGTGAAATAATAAAATTTACTTGTTTCAGTAAAAAAATCCTAAACTGAAAGCAGTTAGGAATAGTTCATTAACTAGAATATGGCATGGCATTTTACTAATACTGTTTTCTTCGCTGAGTATAAGAATTTACTACTGAAAAAGAAAATTTTATTCACTGATAACAAAGCATTCGTAAAAATAAACAAAAACCGAACTAAAACCAAGTTTCCTCAAATTTAGAAAGATTTCTTATAAAATGATAATTCTGACTTCCTTTATTACAGAAAGCTTATCATACATACGAATAACACTTAGCATAGAAAAATATTTTAGTTCATTCGTACTAAGAAGTATTCAATCCTTTCAAAACTTAAGGAAACACACTTGTTAGAATATAGGAAAATTTCCTACATTTCTTTTATCTACCTGTAATCGATACCTGTCATCGATGTAATCGATGTGTTTGCGCGTGGGTTGTTTTTTTAGTTGGAATTATGGTATACGGAGAGATTGTTAAAAAATAATATAGTAAAATAATATTATAAAAAAACAAACAAAATATATAAAATATTTGTTATTTTAAATTAGTGAGAAAAATGTTCGTTTTTCTCACAATGTGCGTGATGGTGTATAAAGAAAGAATACATCAGCAGAATAACAACCCTTTCATTTGTCTTCATTTTGGAATCTTCAATTATCAGGTAATATTCAGTGACGCTTATCTTTTGCAACAAAAATGTTTTATCATTTTTTATATTTGTAGGTATTGACATTGTAAAAGGAGGACAAAATCGTTAGGCAGCAACTTATTGAAAGTGAAAAGTACAAGAAAAAGTGCGTTTTACAGTTGATAATATCACATGGAAATTGGAAATAGTGGAATAATAAACTAATATTTCAAGGACAGTCGATGCTATTGATTCTTAATAAATAAATTCAATATATTAATAAAACATGTCTTTTATTAAAGATAAAATTGCTTATATAAATAAATAAAATTGTATTTAAAAACGAAGGCAAGCAGTTCTAATTATGAAGTAAAAGTTTTACCACAAATATGTAAGATTTGTCCAAATGAATGAAAAAATTTCAATAAAATAATTCCATATATGAATTCAAATCAGTTAAATTTTTTCATTCTGTAGTATAGTGGTACATAAATATAGGAAAATGTTAACTAATATATTGAATGCATTATACCTAATTTCTACGAAAATCACATCGTTCAAACAAATAAAAATGTCTTTGGCGCTATACGAAGTTCAACTTTCTTCACAATGAGATCATTTTAACTTAAAGAAGGGGTCACTTTTTTCTGAGTGTAGGCAGCAACTTATTCAAAGTGAAAGGTACTAGAAGAAGAAAAAAATGTGTTTTAATATTTCAAGGTCAGTCGATTCTAAATAAATGTATTTAATATATTAATAAAATATGTCTTTTATTGAAGAAAACATGCTTATACAAATACATAAAATTGTATTTAAAAACGAAGGTAAGCAGATCTAAATTTGAAGTAAAAGGTTTACCACAAATATGTAAGATTTGTCCAAATGAATGAAAAAAGTTCAATAAAATCATTCCATATATGAAAATCACATCATTCAAACAAAAAAAAATGTCTTTGGCGCTATACGAAGTTCAACTTTCTTCACAATGAGTTCATTTTAACTTAAGGAAGGGGTCACTTTTTTCTGGGTGTAGTATCTTAAAGCTAACAATGGAATATTATTAAATAATTGGAAGAAATTATGAAATAATTTAAGAGTACAATATATAAACAAACCAATAAATAAATTAATTAATGCCCACACAATTTTGAAACAATAAAACAATGAAGAAAAAATAAAGAAAAAAAAATGATGAAAAACTAACACTAGCATAATCGTGAATTTTAACAAATTTTAATTATTTTCTAAAAAACAATCATAATTGCTTAAAATATTCTAAAAGTTTGTCCTTAAACTTTAACGCGGTACTGGTGGTTTGCAGTTCATGTGGACGAGAGTTCCAGAGACGTACGACAAATATTAAAACTTGGCATTCAGAAACGATGTGGAAAAGGTATTAATTTCTTTCCTCTGTTAAATCCTGTAAATGGGAGTTTCTACAATAAGTATGGTGGTGGTTTTTTTGTATATTATCTTGTGCAAAAAAATTAGAGATTTCAGGAGCATTAGACCTTAGAGGGAAACACCATATAAAGATTTCGAATACTGAAATGTTGATTTATGGCGTTTCAATCCATGAATATAATTGGTCACATTATTGGAAAAGGAGTGCAATTTACGTTTACTGGCTGAATCACAGTTCGCAAAGAGTTCGGAACCATATAGTACTCCGGGAATTATGTAAGTCTTCGCCAAGAGTACTCTAATCCGCTGAGGAGTAAATGAATGATTAGCCCACATAGGGAGTAAATTCGAGTAACCCTAGCCAACAGCTACGTTTATGCTATCGGTTGATAAATATTTATTTATTTAAGCATATCCTGTACAAGAAGATTAATGTACAGGAATTTTAATAAAGAATAATATCCGTTATAACTGTAAAACGCAAAAATTAATCATGATAATAATAATAATAATAATAATAATAATAATAATAATAATAATAATAATAATAATAATAATAATAATAATAATAATAATAATAATAATAATAATAATAATAATAATAATAATAATAATAATAATAATAATAATACTAATAATAATAATAATAATAATAATAATAATAATAATAATAATAATAATAATAATAATAATAATAATAATAATAATAATAATAATAATAATAATAATAATAATAATAATAATAATAATAATAATAATAATAATAATAATAATAATAATAATAATAATAATAATAATAATAATAATAATAATAATAATAATAATAATAATAATAATAATAATAATAATAATAATAATAATAATAATAATAATAATAATAATAATAATAATAATAATAATAATAATAATAATAATAATAATAATAATAATAATAATAATAATAATAATAATAATAATAATAATAATAATAATAATAATAATAATAATAATAATAATAATAATAATAATAATAATATAATAATAATAATAATAATAATAATAATAATAATAATAATAATAATAATAATAATAATAATAATAATAATAATAATAATAATAATAATAATAATAATAATAATAATAATAATAATAATAATAATAATAATAATAATAATAATAATAATAATAATAATAATAATAATAATAATAATAATAATAATAATAATAATAATAATAATAATAATAATAATAATAATAATAATAATAATAATAATAATAATAATAATATAATAATAATAATAATAATAATATAATAATAATAATAATAATATAATAATAATAATAATAATAATAATAATAATAATAATAATAATAATAATAATAATAATAATAATAATAATAATAATAATAATAATAATAATAATAATAAAATAATAATAATAATAATAATAATAATAATAATAATAATAATAATAATAATAATAATAATAATAATAATAATAATAATAATAATAATAATAATAATAATAATAATAATAATAATAATAATAATAATAATAATAATAATAATAATAATAATAATAATAATAATAATAATAATAATAATAATAATAATAATAATAATAATAATAATAATAATAATAATAATAATAATAATAATAATAATAATAATAATAATAATAATAATAATAATAATAATAATAATAATAATAATAATAATAATAATAATAATAATAATAATAATAATAATAATAATAATAATAATAATAATAATAATAATAATAATAATAATAATAATAATAATAATAATAATAATAATAATAATAATAATAATAATAATAATAATAATAATAATAATAATAATAATAATAATAATAATAATAATAATAATAATAATAATAATAATAATAATAATAATAATAATAATAATAATAATAATAATAATAATAATAATAATAATAATAATAATATAATAATAATAATAATAATAATAATAATAATAATAATAATAATAATAATAATAATAATAATAATAATAATAATAATAATATAAATAATAATAATAATAATAATAATAATAATAATAATAATAATAATAATAATAATAATAATAATAATAATAATAATAATAATAATAATAATAATAATAATAATATAAATAATAATAATAATAATAATAATAATAATAATAATAATAATAATAATAATAATAATAATAATAATAATAATAATAATATAAATAATAATAATAATAATAATAATAATAATAATAATAATAATAATAATAATAATAATAATAATAATAATAATATAATAATAATAATAATAATAATAATAATAATAATAATAATAATAATAATAATAATA